>NW_027108234.1:245737-249949 GCF_000696795.3 Halyomorpha halys
ATATTATTTCTCTCTTCATCTATCAACATCTTATTTAAAACTTATAATTGTTATTCTTCCAGAATTGGGTGAACAGAAAGTGGTTGAAAATACGGGATTTAAAGATTGGAAAGGTATTAGAACAATGAATAAAGGAGGGAATAGAATTCCATAGGGAAATTTAGGAATAGCAAAGCATTGCCGGTTCTGCTAGTATCTCATATTTTTAACAGTTTACATTAAATTACTTTTAAGAATATTCCTATTAGCAAAATTGTAACTTTTTTTTTGTAATAGTATAGTAGATTTTTAACATGGTTAAATTATTCTTTTAACCATTTATTCGATGGTATATTGTTATAGAATCAATATTGAAATTCCAAAGGTTGATTTTATGGAGTTGGTCATATTGTGAATTGAAAGGCCTGTAATTGAATAAAAAACGGAGTAGTAAAACCCAACCAAGGCGCCTCTACGGACTCCATTACAGGGAATAGTCGGGCACAAAAAACACTTAGGACAGACAGAATAAACAAACAAGTCGAAGAACTACATGTAGCAAATTGGTAAACTGTAGCTGAGCACAGACTAAAGTGAAGTAGATTATTTAAGCAACTAGAGACCTTTATCCTTTTTAAAGCCTTGAAATTTAATATACACATATTCCGTTGGCTTTGCAAACTTGTCCTGGGAATAAAAATAAATCAGTTTTATGTTATATAACTAATATACATAAAACTGATTAAAGACACTTCTCCCATGCATACGTAATTATTTAGATAAGTACATAGGTCGGTATAGTTTCCTCACTATTTCTAATGAATAGGTAACTACCATAATTACCTATATTTCAAAATTCAAGAATAAATTATATTTTATTTTTCGTATTAGAATAAAATCAGTAGGAGGAGCCGTGTAATAAATATGTCATGAGAAATACATTTTCATATAGTGAATGAAATAAACTGAATGGAATTTGATGAAATTCATCCTGTCATATGAAACACTAGTTTCGAACTTTCCTCCGAATTTGGGCTAAATCGGATTAGTCGTTTTCAAAATTTAAGTGTGATGAGAATACTAAGATTACCCAAGCATAACTAAAAGTAGTGGACGGAATCTGATAAAATGGATTTGGGAACAACTAAATACTAACCCACACAATCACTACAAATCTCATTTTAATGTGATTAACGGTTCGATTGATTATTCCCCAATGAAAATTTGACTACAAGCAGAGATGGACCCAAATTTTTTCTTTGGGGTAAGATATAAAATGAAAATTTTTGATTCTGTGAAACTATTTTTTTTTTTTCATTTCCTACATGAATACAAAGCTTCTCTACCTTTGGAAGTGAGGTAGTGAAATTTTGACTATGTACTTTAAGATAGACTGTGCACTTTGAAATATACAGTGTAATGATAGTTTAAAATAATGCTCTATGCTAGAGGATCTCAGGTGATGTTCATTTTTGCCCAGAGACGGGTAATCATCAGGTGAGCTCCAGGTTGTTAGGTTTTTCATTTTATGGTTTTATCTATTTAAATTTATCCCATAAAGCTGAAAAGGCAGGAGAGTGCTCGTCGATTCCGACTATTACAACATTTACTAGACAAACGGTCTAAACTGCCAGTCCATTACAATAGACTGATCTACATGACTATTATAAGGCCTATCTGGGTCCTGTTTCATAATAAAGTACAAACTAATACTATTAGTCTTGTAGGTTTATCTTAATTCAATTACATAGACTTGTACAATAGTAACTTGTATTTTAGTATTTTTTAATTCCTGTAATATCATGTAAAATAGTCATCCCTATCATGAAAAAAATAAGTATTAGTATAATTACCACACTAGTTTCTACACTTGTACTATCAACTAATACTATTAGATTTCATTATGAAACAGGCCCCTGGACATACGGAGTTGAGCTTTGGGACTCAACTAACCCATAAAATTCCCCCCGAACCCAATCCTTACAGTCCCAAATCCTTTCGTAAAATCCTTAATGCTTCTTACTTTGTCACGAATCAAGTCATCCGGACCTCAATATCTCATATGTTGCCGATTTGGCCAGAACCAGATACCGCTCCTTCCATGATAAACTCCCCATCACCCAAATCCACTTGTTTCTAACCTGGCTTCTCCTTCATTACCTAATAATCCTCATAGGCGTCTGAAAAGAAGATGGCCTCGAGATCATCTCCTCTAGAAATGTTATTGGAGTTCTATCAATGGGTAGAGTCTCCACATTTTTGTATCATGTCACTATGTAACCTACAACTTTACTTGTATATATTTTATACAGTTGTAAATAACAATAAATAAATTATTTTTTAAAAAAATGTATCCCATTACCTGTGGTTGTTATTATTTGATTCTACTCCAGGTAGCGACAGTAGGCTCCTAACTTTCACTCAACATATTTCGTACTTAAATCGACTAACCCATTCTTCCTTTATTACATTATTTAATTTATTCTTTAATTATTGAATATTATTATATATTTTATCTATGATAATTTCCAGGTCTCTACTTGTTCATGGGTAGCTGTCGGTTCTGATATATTCTGCTGTTATATCTTGTATAATGAGTGGAATTTCCCCCAGGATCTTGAGCGCCACAAACGGAGCAAATTACTCCGGTTAATTTTTCTTTCCAAGAAATTGTCAACAAGTTATAATAGTGACTAAAAACTTCAATATGAAATATTACTGAGAAAATAAAACGGGGCCTTTTTTCATAAAACAATGCACCGAGTGTGTTGTTAAACTATAAGATTTTTAGAATTATGGTATTATTTTGTCATTAATCTTTAAATTAAAACTAACAGTAAACTAAATATGAACAAAAACATGAATGAATAACATCATACTTTAGTTAGAAAATCCGTGCTTATCATATTTCAAATTATAATTAATTGTGTTTATAATAATTGTTAATAATACGGACAACAAAGATAGTTCTCCTCTGTGAAAATATAACAAATACATATACTACTGAGAATGAAAACTATGAAAGAACAAATATCAGATTAGAAACGTACTACCGAGGTCAATACACTTTCTTCATATTTGGTTTTCACTTAAGAAATCACAAGGATATTAGATATTTTCAAACATTGCCACAGGTCTCCATGTTACCTGTGGGATCTTTAACCAAATCTTTTCGTACCAAAACCACATAAAGCAAGATTAAGGTTCTTCCTTGAGGAATCATTGTTTCCAAATACAAATTACTCTTTCAAATATAAATAAAACTTTAGTAATGGTGTTTCCTTTCATTGTAGCATGCCACCCAATTTCTTTTTTTTCAAATCAAATATAGGAATATTTTTTTAATATATTCCTAATATATTAGATATTTTTTAAAAACCAAATTTATGTATGTAAGCTGATGTGAACAGCCTAGCTAAAAAACAAATAGTTCTAAGAAATTTAAATTACGTATTTAGAGCAGGTCACCTGGGATGTGACAGCGACTATTTTCTCCAAAATTACTCCAACGATATATAGTAAACTTACTATCAATATACAATCAAGTGGTATATAAGATAAGCTAGGCTAAGTGTTTCACAGGACATAAATTAGGGCTGTGTTTGTAACATGTTTATCACGGATACTTTTGCGCTTCTTAAAGCAAAACTAGTGGGAAGAATTTGATGAAATTTATACTAGAGTAACACACATTTTACAGAAATTCTCAAATTTTCTCTGAATTAGGCCAATACGAAGAGCCGTTTTCGAAATATAGGTTTACCGAAGATAATACGTATATGTAACAAGAATGAGTGAAAACAAATTGATATAGTAGATATGGGATCAACTACATACCATCCCACACTATCGCTGAAATGTTTGTAAAAATTGGTTCTATGGATTATCCCCGAACACCATTTTGACTACAGACAAGATACGGAACCAAATTCGGTCCTTGTATAAAATTAAAATGGGAGTGAAACTTTTTGATTCTGAGGACACAATATTTTTATTTTAATTTCTGTGTGAATTCAAAGCTTCTACCTTAACTTAGTTTAAAAGCTTCATTTTCATAGATTATATATAAATTTGGACTCTTAATAACTTTTTGTTGTTATATATATTTTAAATAAAATTAGATATTACGTTGTGTGCTGGATCTTTAATGGAATAAAAAAAAATAATACTTTTAAAAATTAATAAATTATTAATTATGCAATAAATGATGCAATTAATAATTTAATTAACAAC
>NW_027108234.1:250009-252670 GCF_000696795.3 Halyomorpha halys
AAATAATAATTATTAACAAAAAATTAAATTAAATTAAAAATAATAAAATAACTGAAAGGATTTTGAAGTAAATAATAAAGCTACAAATTTACAATTAGTGAATTATTATAATAATGAGATATACAGATACATGGAAACTCACAAACTATTTTCACACAATAATTTCTTCGTATTGAAATGTATATGAAGCCAAGTTGCTAACGCTGGTATGGAGTTTCGATGAAAATATTACGTCCGTATAAATGTATACATATTATACATTTTCGCTCTTACCAGACACAAGGATACTCCTCCATTATCGTATTAGTACAAGAGGCGGAAAGAAAAAAGGCAGTTATCTCACCCCAATTTTTTATTACTTTAATGAAAACTAAGTATAATTAATAGTCAAAATTGATGAGTCTGCCAAGTATAGGTAGGGGGAATAAAAAATGTTTCAAAACCTTAAAAACACTAATTTTTCATTCCGAGCTCTATATCTCAAAAACTACCAACAACACTGGAAAATGTAAGAGCACATTATTTAAAGAAGAGTAAATTTTCTGAAAATTAACCTTAAAAGAGCTATTTACGTCCAATAGTTCTCGAGATATAGCTTTTTAAAAAGCAAAATTTCTTAAAAATCTACTGAAAGATTAGTAGTTAGTTAATTTATTTTGAGAAATCTATATCTCAGGAACTATGTGATATAAAGATGTCTATTAGCACTCAAATTAAAGCTAGTATAATGGACTATAAAAAAGGTTATGACCTTTATCTTCGTAGGAATAGCAGTTTTCATGATATATGCTAAAATAAATTAATTTATAGTTGTTCGGACAATAAGTTTGATTTTTGAAAAACGTAATTTCAGAAACAGAAACCATTTGACGTACAGATGTCTGTCAGCGCTCAAATTAAAGCTAATTAAATTTACTATAAAATAGTTAATAATGTTTATCTTTGTAGGGCTAGTAGTCTGTATGATATTTGACAAAATAAACTCACAAAATGTTAATTTTTAGTTGTTCTTAAAAAATGTTGGATCTTTGAATAAATATATCTGTAGATCCATAAGACGCACATATGTCTGCTAACATTCAAAGTAAAGGAAATTGAACTTACTATAAAGTAGTTTATGACACTTATCTTCGTAGGGGTAGTAGTTTTTATGATATTCACTTATGAATATAAATTTGGCAAATAAAAATTTATCCGAACAACTATAAATCAATTTATATTAGCAAATTTCATGGAAACTATTACTCCTACGAAGAAGAACATCATAAACTACTTTATAGCTCATTAAACTGGCTTTAATTTGAGTGCTAATAGACTCTGTACGTCAAATGGTTATTGAGATATAGACTTTTCAAAATAAATTCACTAACAACTGATCTTTCAGTACGTACCATACAACATTTTTATGAAATGTTGCCTAGCTATATCTCGAGAAATATTTAACCTAAATAACTCTTTTATGACTCATATTTTAGCAAATTTACTCATCTTTAAATGTTGTTCTCTTAAGTTTTCTTGTGTTGTTCCTACTTTTTATGATATAGAGTTCCCAATGAAAAATTAAATTTTTTTATCGCTTTCAAACAGCCACCATTTTGTATTCCCCCTACCTATAGTTGGCAATTTTGACTAGTAATTATACATAGTTTTTATCAAAGTAATAAAAAATTGGGGTGAGATAACTGCCTTTTTTCTCCTCTTGGGCTCTTGTACTATATATCGTAGCGTAATGTCATAATCCTTTCACAATCAACGGTATATACAACGAAGATTTATATTTTTGATCCTTTTTACGTCCAGCTTTATATATAAGTATAAATAATAAGATTTTTTTTTTTTTGCATTTTTATTTTATTTTATTATCAATTTATTATTTAATCGATGAAGACTGAACTGCATTGATAAGGAACTGTTACCCACTAGCCAACTAGTGCCAATTGGAAACTGTACTAGACTGGCAGGCCGTGCCCTGAGCTGAGTGTAAATGAATTTCCCATGCTCTCTCTGCTATAACTCCCGTACTGGTACATGTAGCGGACCACTTAGTACCTCTTAGGTAACTGCTCTCTTGTATCAACCTAAGCACAACAACAGGCTAATTGAACTACTTAGTCGTGTTCTTAAATTAAAAATTGATTCAAACAAGTTTTTTTTTTTTTTTTATGAAAACCTTGCCTTTTTTTAAAAAAAAACCTTGAGTACTTTCCAAATAGAGGTATCTATGAAGTTTAATCGAAATGTATTTAATTTCTCATAACCAGTAGCGTGATTTGAAGGACTTAGTCAATTCCCCCCACCTTGAAAATTTAGAAAATTAAAAAAAATTACGTGTTTTAAAACCCACATTAGTCGATCAAAATTTAATTATTTCTTTCCACATTTTTTACAAAAAAAGAGTTACCAAGATTTTTTTTTAACCTTCTAGAATACAGGACATCCCCCAGCTAGATCTAAAAAGCTGGAGTCACTAGGATTTATCCAATTATGCAATACCTGATTCGTTTATTAGGCAACAAAACATTATTGAAAAATGTTTACTATAATATTTTCTAGATTAGAGGAAGATAGTCCGGGTGGCGGTGAATAAAGGTTTTCTAAATAGTAACAAAAAAAATTATTTTCTTTTTAAAACAATCTTGATCCTTTTCTCTCAACTTTATT
>NW_027108234.1:255595-301033 GCF_000696795.3 Halyomorpha halys
TAAGTGAAGGAAATTTGTTATAAAAGTAATTAAAAGGAGCTGTTTGTAGGAATCCTTGAGAATGACCTGAGAGGTCGAAACGTCGGATGTTAAAAAATAATAAAGTTGAGAGAAAAGGATCAAGATTGTTTTAAAAAGAAACTAAACCACTCTCAAACAACTATATTAATAAAAAATAAATCTAAAAAAAATTATTGTTAACCAACGTTTCGCCCCACTTTGCAGAGCTTCTTCAGGGCTGATAAGGGTGTTGTTTTTTTTATTGATGGCAATTGTGAAAATCATATGAGGAAATATTTTTAACCAAATACCATACTTTCAATATCGTTTTAATTAATAAATTTAATAAGTTAAAAAGGAACTAAGGCTGCAAAGTTCTCACTTCATAAAGGTTCATTAAAGTCTGTTCATTGGTCGAGAAAAAAGGATATAAGACAGAAACAGAAATTTTCTTGACAATATTTTTTTATTGTACTTAGAGATACATTAAAGATACTTATATGTAACATAAAATAATCAGGACTAAGTAATTTCATTTTGTATTTATTAACTATGCCGACGTTTCGACCCAAGCATGTGGGCCATCAAAAGGGCAACTTCATTCCGCTGTAGTGAGCGAACAACTTCAATCTTTCCCCTTTTCAAAAATGAAAATATTCTTAGAAAAAAACCCTTATAAACAATTTTTTCTTCCTCCAAAACCGATTTTGCATAAAAAAGGAATCCTTAATTTTCCTCCCAAAATATCATTCTCATTCCAAGGATTAACCACATTGTAGAAGAACCAACTATTACAAGACCTCTACAACAGAAAATGTTCGACTGATAAAATAGTGTAATTGTCATGGCTACCGTTAACAAACAGTTTTGCTCTCTTCTAAATAATATACTTTTAGTATTATTTAGGAAAAAATAACATTGAAAATTAGTCTGTAAAATACTTGTTATTATGAGTAGGCATTTAGCGTTAGTCAGTTTAAGAGTTAAAGAACCATACAGTCTTTATATTTTCTTTTATTTATATAATATTGTTTAATAATGTGTCTTTAATGACAATCAAGTACGGTGGAGAATGTTCTTTTTGAACATCAAAGTATGTAAAAAGTTAGTTGAATAATGCATAAGATCTCCTGAGTATCGTCATGTGAAATGAGGCGTTCGGTCGTAAAACATTGCAACAGAAATTTTTCATGAATTGTAGTTTTTGGTAGCATCGGCTTTTTTAAAACTGGTTTCATAAATTTTTGAAAGATTCTTTAGGAAGTTTGTTTTCATAAGCCAATAATGTTGATAATAATTATGGTAATCGACCTCTGGTTGAATGTAAAATATAGAAATTAATCAAAAATTTAGCATTGTAAATGCTTTTTGCAGTTACTATGTTTTACGACCGAAAACCTCGAATATAATTACTTCAAGAAATTGATTTTTCCAGTGTTATTATCTCTAAATGTTCTCCCATTAAATCGAGATTTATAATTTTTTTTTATCATAAAAACCAAGGTCTTCTATCTAACATTTGCTACAGGCCCCACACTGTCTTAATCCGGCTCTGTCTCATTCCATATTTCAAAAATTTATCACCAATGATATTAATCGCGTATTTGGCTCTAGCGCTCACAATCAGTTTCCACAGGCTTTCAACTCCAGTGACGGGACTGGAAGAAAACCGCTGGGAACTCTTAGAGGCCTTGCTTTGCCTTCATTATAAAGGGGGAAAGCTTGGTTCAGCGTACCAGGTAAGATTAAATGTAAATATAGGTGCGAATGTGAGACAAACGTTATTTTAATTTAACTTAAATTTAATTTTTTTTATTTATTGTTTTAAGTTTGTTTCCACTGGCCCATAGCTCTGCGATATATAGGGCTCTCATAACTGTAGTGATCAGAGTAACGTCCAATTTTTTAAAAATTGTTTGTTACTTTTTAAATAATAAATAAATAATAATTTTATATGATATATTGTTTATTTCTGTTGACAACCTAAGTTGTTAAGAAAATAAATCATATAGGGACCCAATATATTAAAGTACCCCACTTGGTTAAAGACGAGTAAATTAAAATAAAATATTTTTTATAAAGCTCTATTACTAGCCATATTGGCAATGAACACATCTCTCTCCATTAAAATATCAGTATAAATTTCACTGCCAAACGTAGTACACTAATGAAGGAGCCACCGTATGGGCATATCACATAATAAAGTCAGGTTAAAAATAATTCACCGATATAATTGTATTAAAATAACATAATATACTAGTATTAAAACAAAATAACTGATTTATTTCTAATTTATCAAATAAAAATTACTAATTAAGATCTAGAAAACTCTTTTTCTACTTAGTGCCATTCTTTTATATTGTCTTAGTAGTTGAGGAAGTAAAAATTAATTTAAAAAGAGTAATTGTAGGTAAGAGGTACTCGAGGTATAACACTAACGTTTTCTAGCTAGGTTTATAAAATAACGAACGCTCTTCTTAACGCCGATGGACAGCCATACCTTACCTGCAGGCAACCGTTCCACTATTCCACCGAGGGAATGCAGACCAGTGCGATATAAATCTATTAGAAGGAGATAGGATGTGTGTACAGAGTGCGATTAGTGAGAGCTGGGCTAGGAGCGTAGTGGGGGCAGTCCCGATGCTCAGTCCAGTGCCGGATACCCTCTTCGTCGGCACGTCGTACCAACAATGGTACCGTCCCTCTTTACACCATGTTCGCTTCGTCTTAGCGTGTAGCTGATAACGTCTTAGGATCTCGTCAGCCAAGTTTTTATCATACAGCATGGATTCACGGGTGAGCATCAGTATTATATTCAAGAGTGTTTTGTTTTGGCGACTTATAAAAAAATGTGGAGTTCTCTATCAAAATGTAACCTCTGAAAAGTAAAATTTTTTTTGGACGTATTAAAAATCTACGCCAAACCTTATTAAAAATTTGAATTTTACATTGCCAAATAGCTGTTACAAATTCAATAAAAAATTAACTACTTTTCACATAATGCTTCAGGAACAATTTTTAAATAATAATTTCCCATTATTGAATTTATTAACATTGATAGAAAACCCTTCCTATGTTGTAGTACAGTTCTTGTTGCCAATATCAGTTAAAAAAGGTATTATTATTTATTTTTAATCTAATTTGTAATTTTGTAAACATTTATAAATTATTGCGAGTAACAATATATTTAATTATTTATGAAGTCTAAAAAACAAAACATTACTTATATTTTCCAAAACGACTAAATGACATAAATATAGCATGATTGTGTCAAAAATTAATTTTTGGATATAGTACGCTATGAAGCTGACCTTCAAAATTGAAAAAAGATAAACCAGCATCCTACGACGAATGAAGCTTCATAGTGATTTATACGTATATGTTATTAATATTTATTCTAAATATAAATTGTTGATAAACAGCAAAGATTATATCGCTCAACTTCACAGATGTTTTAAGAACTATTTCTAATCTGTGAAAATAAATAATAAAATCAGGTCTACATAAATGTTTTATGTGATGACAAAAAGTAATATACTGAATAAGTAATGTATAAAAAAACTAAAAAAAGATTAATTAATAAGTAATTAAATAATTTTGTGATGTCAGTTTTAATTTGGCAAAATAAAATATATACTGGTCATCAATATATTCAAAACAGACAAGATGCAATTTATTTATTTTTTTTTAGAATCAATATAAAATGTCTATTTACTTCATAAGAAAATTGTTTTCTCTCTTGTTGCAGTTTTTTTTTTCTTTTTTTGGTTCACAAAAACTGTTTTGCTTTTTTTATTTCTAGCCAGAACATACAGAACATATAAAGCAACCGGTTAACAAATAAAAAGATCAAAATATTAGTTTTATTTTCAAGAAGTCCTAATTAAAACTATTATTTAGGATTTATGTAGTATCTTATGAAGCAGACCTCCATGATTAATTTTATTCATTCTAAGAATGAACCGAGTTTGAAACAAAAAAAAAATTAGCTATTTAATTCTTAAATACATACTACATACAACATAAGTAAATACTTTGCTTCTCCTGGTATATTGTTGTTATGTTTTACTATTTTTTATATATTCTTTGTGAAATATTGTTTTTTTATTTTATTTGTTATCTATTTGTTATATATAGCATAATTTCAAAGTTTGAAACATAATTTTCCACCGAAAGATTTTTTTCATCAAAACAATTTTATATACATTGAACGATTCAAGAATTTTCAAGGAAATCCGAAAAAAAATTGCCTTGTTTACTGTTTAAAAAATTAACAATCGTACTCAACACTTAAGACATTTGAGTATGTAGTATATAACTAAAATCCAGAACTTGTTTATTGTCTATACTAAATAAAGAGGATAAGATGTATATGTATAAAATAATAATAATATTATATAATTAATTATATATTACCAACGCTTTGGTATGTTAATAAATACATCAACAGATCAATCAACAAGTAGACCATTTTAAAAAGTTAAATATACCAACTTTGCATATGTTTCAATCATCAAAATATATTGACCAAGAAAATGGTCATCAAGTATATGAAGAATGTAATAAAAGTTTAACGACGTTACGTTACTTTAAACAACAATATTTAATATTGTCAATAATTAATTCCTTATTACGGTTTTATGGAATATATATGCGTTGAAGTACAACAATTTGTATTTTTACTACCTTCTGTAATTATTTATAAACGTTTACCATTATGTATTATTTATATACAACGCTCCTATAAAATACAAATGCACATAGGCTTTAATAAATTATATGTTTCTTTTATATTATTAAATCTAAATTATAATAAAAATAATTAATAAATATTTATAAAAATAATTATTAAATATTTATTTATAATAAATACATAAACTATTATTATTAAATACCTCTCATTATTATTATCTATGTTCCATAAGTTTTGTGCCCGCTAATACTATTTGTATGGCGTGATAATCAGTTCCATTATTTCTTCTTAAAGTCTTTGAAGTTTATATCTCACAAGAATATAATTGACGATGGCCAGTTGCCGACAGTTGGTACATTCTGGTGGGGGTTGATCGTCTAGCAAGAGGTTGCTGAGTTTCTTCATTATAATGTAAATTTAACATCTTCGATTCTAGAGTCCATAGTTCGCATTTTATTGTTTTAAGCTTTTTAATTATTTTAAATACAGGTCATTTACGGTTGTTTACTTCCTACATACAATATAGTGTAATATAAGTATGAGCTGTATATTTCACATTTTTGGTTTGACGATGTTGACTGATTACATCCTAGATTCAAGACGTTTATTGCCCAACTCTGAAACTTATTAAAACGAAATGAAAAGTCAGAAAATAAAATAAAATTACTTAATTTAAATATATACATTATGCATACATGTATAGAGTTTTTCTTTCAAAGACAAAATATTTTACAAACATTTTCCTGGGATAGAATGAAGAAGAACCTAATTAAACGAAAATTAATTTGAATTAAATTTATCAGCATAAAACAAACTCTAAATTTACGAAGCTTTCTGATTCATCAATCTGGAGTAAGTTCACATGTCTCCTGTAAGAACTCATTCATTAATGCAAAAGCCTACCACAATGTTATGTAATCTGTCCAATAACACACTTCACTTCAACCATCAAATACTCTAATATCTATTGTTTACCTACAAATTCTGTAATATTCCAGATAAACTAAGATATCCCTGATCCAACCACAAAAATAAATACATTTTCATCTTATCCCCATAATATTCCGGTGCTTGTTGTTGCTTTTTCGATTTTTAAAAACATTGAAGTCACTATAACTAGTCGTTAACTTTTAATGTTAAAAAATTTTAGAACAAATGCAAATTTATTTAATCTGTGTTATATCTAAACAATCTTGATATTAATAATTATTAACGTTTATTTTGAAGTAGCTCATTTAAAATTCAGAATAAATTTACTTTATTTTACTTTAAATATATAAATTAATATTTCAAATCTATATAGAATATTTATGAATACAAGTTATTTTAAAATTGATTATTTTGCCTGAAATTTTGGTACTGCTCAACAAACAATCATTAATTTAATTTGTCTTAAACTGAAAGGAAAAATAAATTAGTTGTCGCATTTTTGTAAATGCAATCTATACCAGAGCTGGGAAAAAAAAAGATAAAAATAAAACTATAACCAAATTGTCATGATATAATATTTATTTATCAATTAACTATTAATAACTAAAAATCGTATCCTTGATTATTTAGTTATATATTTATTTTTAACTAATTTTTGCCCAGCCAATAATTTCTAGTAGTTTGTATAAAATGTTGGATTTTTGAAAAAATATATGGTATCAAAGTATGGCACTCAAAATAAAGGAAATTCAACTTACTATAAAGTATTTCGTGACATTTATCTTCGTAGGGATAGTAGTTTTTATGATATTCACATATGAATATAAATTTGGCAAATAAAAATTTGTCCGAACAACTATAAATCAATTTTTTTTTTAGCAAATTTCATAAAAATACTATTCTTCATAAACGTCATAAACTACTTTATAGCTCATTAAAATACCTTTGATTTGAGTGCTAATAGACATCTGTACGTCAAATGTTTTGGAGATGAAGATTTTTCAAAATAAATTCACTAACTACTGATCTTTCATTTACGTTCCATACAAAATTTTTAAGAAATGTTGCTTTTTAAAAAGCTATATATCGAGAACTATTTAACGTAAATAACTCATATTTTAGAAAATTGACTCTTCTTTAAATGATCTTCTCTTAGGTTTTCTTGCCTTGTTGATACATTTTAAGATATAGAGCTCGGAATAAAAAATTAATTTCTTTTATCGTTTTGAAACAGCCGCCATTTTTTATTCCCCCTACCTATACTTGGCAGACTCATCAATTTTGACTATTATGCATAGTTTTCTTTAAAGTAATTAAAAATTGGGTTGCGATAACTGCCTTTTTTCTCCTCTTAGGCTCTTGTACTACAAGATTATGCCATAGGTGCTGCGAGCCGAATTTAAAATTCAAAATAAAAAAAAATATATATAATTAAAATAGCAAATATACAGCGCACTCTAGAATTTACTTTGCACTGTTGTTTGTTTCTTTTCTTACCTAATCAACCACTCTAAGGACGATTGTGTCACAACTTTGTTTTCGCCCAACAAGGGTGCTACGAAATGTGTTTATTCCAATAAGGTTCCACGGCGAAAAACTTAAGGAACGGTTTATAAGCTATATCAATTGAAAATTTATGATTAAGCCATTTCTAAGTTATGTTAAGTTAATTTTTTATTAAACTTTTTAATAATTTTAACGATGATTTAAAGTTTATTAATTAGCAAACTGTTAATTAATGGTGTATTGGTAATTGATAATCACTAGCAATCGGCTAACTATTACTAACAAATATTACTTCAATAGACCTTTCTCTTTTGGACCTGTCCATCTCAGATCACACTTCATTTCAGATTTATAGTTCATTAAAAGTAATACTGCAAAACTATTTTTCAATGTATTTCTGAATTATTTGTAATGGAAATATCAACTTCACATTATAGGAGATATTTTTCGTTCTGAATAGAATGGACGATTTCTTTTAAGTAAACAGTAGATGTAACATTAGTATGCAACGGGTATTATTATTACTCGGTGTTTTTCTCAGTCTATAAGATTTATTCTACAAACGTTGGCTTAAAGTGAAATGCTGCCAGGTTTGAGGATGCAAGATGCGTTTAACGACCTACCTATGCAATTTAAGTGAGAGTGGCTTTTAAGGATTTCGTTAAATAAATCGTAGTTTCTGATGAAAAATATAAAAAAACATAAAATAAGTGGTATAAATCAAAAGAAAAATACTTTGTAAAATTACTTAATATATAAAATTACCAATACATACCATTCTGATGCAGTAATACTTTTGAAATAAAAATTTAATTAAAATAACAATAATTAATTCGTAATTGAAATAAATAATTAAAAACAATTATTTATAAGTACTAATTATGATCATCACAATTTCTTTATCACAGACTTTTTTAGCCATCTCTAAATCTTGAAGAATGTGGTTAAAGTTATTGTTTTTTATGAGGTACTGACACTCAATAACTTTGAATAGTTATGAATTAAATAATGTAGTTCTCCATTTTCTATACATACACGAAATTAATATTTAATATAAAATTAAATTGAGTTTTCATTTTTTGGATCTATAATAACAATTAATATTCTAAATACACAAATTTAAAAAGAAGTTTTTGTTAAGAAATATATAATTACTATTGGTATCACTTTAATACATATGAAGGGTTCAAATGAAAATCCTGTTCAGAAGATTTTATATTAATTATGAAAAATTAATATTTATTTTTAGTTTCAATAACACATTATTTTTTTTTTATTTTGTTCTAGATTCATATTGAATAATATGTTTTTATTAAGTCACTCTGGTTTTTGTTCTATACAAAAGAAAAATATTTTTCAAAAAATTTGCAAACAAAAATAAACTTTTTAGTGGTTTTAGTGATTATTTTCTTCGATTATAACATTTTTTAATTGCACCATCCAATGGTATTAACCCATTTGATGATAATAAATATTAAAAAGTGGTGAAAAGTATTCTTTATACACTTTGATCTACTTTTTGAAAAAAAATTAACGCATAGATATCACACAATGTGAACGAGTAGTTTTCATTTTTATTTTAAGGAAAATTAAAAAAAGTTCAAACTCTTTAGCAAAGAAACCTATCTTTACGGTACACTAATAGAAAATGTATAAGTATTTATGTGTGTTCCGTATAGCCTCGTCTCCGAGTCCATTTCAAGTTATATCAATAGAAAATTAATGCAAATAAATTTATTGAAAATGTTTTTAAACTCGCATTTTTTATTTTTGAAAACATAATTTAGTCACACAACATTCACTTTATTCATAGGAATTAAAGGTTTTTCATGTAAGCTATGAAATTTGCTGAAGTCGAGAATTTGAGTTTTTTTGTTAGATCATTCATATAATATTAAACGGAAATTAAAAAAACTTATTTTAAATAACCCAATGTAAACGTAATGTATCACCCACCATAACATTAATATTTTAATATTTTTTTAATTTTATGTATTGCCTTAAGGTTAAAAATTAAAAATACAATGGTTCATAATCTACTATTTTATTATGTATTAACTATTGTATTTTTAACTAAAGTGATAAATGAGATTTTAAAAATATATAAAAGTTTGAAGATCAGATGGTAAAACAAATCAATAAAAATGATTTAATTGGTTTATTCAAAGAATTTAGAGTCGTTAATTGCTAAATTACATTTGAGGGGCCATCCAAATTATTTATAGACTTTTAAATTTTATATAACATGACAATTTAAACTTAGATGCTCGAGTAACCTACGATCATCTTAGAAATCGATTAAAATGCCTCTAACGTTGTAGTCAAGTTTATTTTCCTCTAATATTGATTTAATCGTGAGCTGTTGTTATGGCAACTACTTCGTTCTGGTGGTTTTTTTCCAGTACCTGTTATTAAGTGTTGGATGAACGATTTCTAGCCTTATTATTCTAATTTCATATTTTCACTTATTCTTGATGTCAAAATTGTTAAATTTTCCATTACTCTTGTTTTGAGTTTTTATGATATCCGTCTATACCGATTATTCGTTATATGTATTTTTATTTATTTTATTTTATTTTTTTTTTATAAAGGACACGAAATTCGCTTTAGGAACATATATAATTTGGGTGTATCAAAACATAAAATGGTACAAGCTTCTTTAGTAGCGCTCACTGCAAGTACATTACACCTTCCATACCTTCATGACCTGGATCATCATGAAATTTATTATTTTAACTCTAAAATTAAATCTATTGCATATAATATATAAATGTTCCTGAGACTGCATTATTATTACGAAAAAGAGCCGAAAATAAATCATAACAAATTATGAATTCAGTATTGTTTGTAACTAAGACTGTGTCCTTTACCAATTTCAATTAAATTTAAAAAAAAAATCGATTTGTTCAACTAATGCCCGTCCTATGGTGCTAGAAAATGAGAAACAAAAATGCTGGAACTGCTTTACTTAATATCTCAAATTTGGAATGTGATATCGACAAGATTCTTTCACAAGTATATATCTATTTACAGTAAATCAAAGGAAATATACAACATAAATAAATTGTTCCATTTTGGTCAAATTAAAGTAAACTAATTAAGTATATTTTTGTTGACTAAAATGGGGTTAAATTTTGGCTCAGACACCAACGAACCTTCATGTTGAAAATACCACCGAAAAGAAAAAAAAAATTATTTTCAGAACCGATAAGTACAATTTTGAACAACAAAATCACGGTCGTATCTAGAGCTTCCTATCTGTTTTTTATTCTATTTTTTTGGATTTGTTAGAAATAGAAGAGTTTTTTCTATGTATTCATAAAAAAATTATTTTAAAAAACCAATAAAAGAATAAAAACAAAATTGTTGTGATAAAAGTTTTAAGGAATAGTGTTTGATGATAAATGATTTTGATTTTATTTCAAGTGAATATTGACTAATTAGAAATTGATGTTTTTGACCTGGGCAGAATAGCCTGCATGGAGTTTAAAAATTTTTAAATTATATAATTTTAAAGTTGTATTAAGTAGATTTGTCCCTGAAGATGGCCGGATTGGCCGAAACGTCGGGCTTATAAGTGAAATAAAAGGTTTTGAGACTATAATGGATAGAATTTAAATTATTTATTTAAAAAAAATTACCAGTCTCAAGAAAATATTAAGATTATATATAAATCTATGTTAAAAATTTATTTTGTAAATGGTATCTTTTGAATGTAATTTTATTATGTACGAAATTGAATTTCACTAACTTTTAAATGACACTCATTATTTTCAATAAGCCCCTTATTTATCCTCAAGTGAAGCATTCACACGACTTTCTCTTAACCACAGAAAATAAGGAATTGCTTGTACGTGATTCACCTTTCTTCAGTTTATTTTTAAGTTGTATCATTAGGATACTATACAAGCATGAGCGTGTTTTTTTTGTGACCCATGATTGGTCAAGGTGAATGAAATATAAGGTCAAGGTAAATTATGAAGTATTATTTATTCTCTCACTGACAACAAACATTCTTGTTCATCTTCAAGAACTCAAACAGTAATATTATACTGAAATTGCATTATTAAATAATAAGTAAAAGAATTCTCATGATATATAGATAGGCTTTGTAAATTAAAATCGCCCATTTAATTTAGAAATCACCGAAGCGAGAGAGAGTAAGTGAAACAAGTGAGCAAGGAGGAAAAAACTCAATATACCTGTACAAACTATTAATTAAATTATATAAAAATACTTGATTATCTAAAATGGAAAGAAGAAAGTAGCAGGAACAGGATGTTATTTTTTACTTAATTGAAGGGGTTCAATGAAATCAATTTTTTGTCTTAAAACATTCTTGAATCGTTTCTATAAAGATCAAAATATATATTTATATACATATTCTACAGAAATAGAAACAGTAAAAATAACTATTCAAACTTTAGTAAATTCCAACTTTTCAGGTCAATATGAAAATGAAATCAATGACATTCAGAGAAAAAAAAAAAAATTTTCCTTAAATAAATTTCCTCTGTTTGGTAATATTTCCCCCTTATTTAATCATCAATTCTTAAAAGTGATGATTTAATTTAGTAATTTTGTTCCTTTTTATTTTTTTGAAAAGTAGATGACCAAATTAGTAGAAAATGTTTTCAATCTAATTAAAACGTCTATTTCATTATTTTAACCGTATAAGAGAAATAAAATTCTAAAGTAAAAATAAATAAAATGGTATTATAAAATTATACCTGTTGAGTATTTTTATTTGGAATATTAATCTTTAAAATACACTGCAATAGATGAGGAATAAGAAGAAACTAACACTGTCTTTGGAATTTGTTCTTCAGAAATTGGTACTTATTGTCGTTTTTTATTTTTATGTTTTTCTTCTATCTATTATTTTGGTAAAACTATGGTTGTAAGTTTTCTTGGCTTTTTTTTTCCTCTTTCCTAATAAAAAGTAAGGAAGATATATATTTTTTAATAAAATATAAGGCAATCCCCAGCGATGGAGATATTGACTTAGCTTTTCTCTTGCAAACATTCCCAATATCATTATGGCTATTGATCTATAATAGAATATATTAGCTAATACAATGGCTAATATTAAGAAAGAAAGTAATAAATAAAATAAAATTGGAAAGAAAAAAATGTATATTCCATAACAGTAAGCAACATTAATTGATGCAATAAATAAAGTTTGTTACATAATTTGTTGTTGATATATAATTGTTTTCTTTAGGTAAAAAAATACTTGCTAAATTGTTTCCTCAGAATAGAACATATACATTATTATTTTTTTTCTATTTAGAGAATTAAAGCAATCTGTCACAAATTAAGGACATTAAATATTATTTTTCAAATATTCATTCATGCAATATATTCAGAAATAGAAGAAACAAATACAGAAGAAAGAAAAAAAAATGGAGAAAACCGTAAATGATAACTACACTGAATTAAAAAAAAAATAATTAAAAATAATAATAATAAAGAAATATATAAATAATAGAAAATGCTAACATGATTTGTGTAGATAAAAATATGAATCTATATAAAAAATAAAGTAAAATAAAACTCATCAAATTCTCTTTAATTTATGTAAAAGACAAAGAAAATTAAATTTAAGTAACAATAAAGTAAATACACTATTACATTCTAGATAACAAATTTGGTTATCTATATAACAAGATTATAATATAATTATCATTGGTCAATTATTTAGATTTTCGCGTAAAAAATAAATTAATGATAACAAAATTTAGCGATTTCGTGTGGACCTAGGCTCTATTTTGATCATTCTCTAAAATTAAATACTATATAAATTAAGTTATGAAAAAGAAAATCATTTTTTTTTTTGTTTTAAATAGAAAAAGAGAAAATTGTAGGTAATATGAAATACAATAGACCAGATCTGGCACTTTAGGTCGATACATTTTTTTTTTTTTTTTTTTTTTACGAAACCAATTAAACAAATATAATATATTTTATATAAGGTTTTTAATGAAACGTGCAGGGATTGTAAAGACTGGTATCTAGTTAGCAAGATTTCGATTATATCACATTTCGTCAACTACCTTCGTTTACTCATGCCTTAATGTATTTTCCTCGTCATACCTGTATATAAAAAACAGCTCGTATGACTTGGCCCAAATTTGGGGTGAAGTTACTTAGTAACGTAAAAATAGTTCAATAATAATTACATCAATCTCCTACCACTAATGTATCTTAACCATACCATAAAGTATTTTTCTTGGTAGCCATGTTTCGAGAATAAAATAAATAAAATTTATTCTTAAACCTTGAAGTATCAATAGGTATGTAATAATATATTTGTTAAAAATAGTGAGGTAACTTGGCAGATGTTTTTTATTTATTTTTTCAAGTACGGTATAACTCGTAAATGAGTGACATCAAAATCAATCAACCACATCATAATGAAGAGATCTAAGAAACAATCATGATTGTTTAGTTGCTTGCATTAATGTCGAAACTGAATTGATCGCATTTTGTGGTTGAGCCTTGCATAACATTCGGGAAAAACAAATTAATAGGTTTTACATATTTAGTTTTGTAACAATTTCTTCACTGTATACCTCGACTAATATTTATTTTTGTTTGTTAGAAATTCTTGCTCCGTTGATTTATTCAGAAATACACTTTAACAATGTACCTGTGTATACATTTGAAGGAATAAACCTCAGACCATAAAAAGTGAAACCCTCCCCGTAGCCTCAGCAAGCACTGTGGTTAACTGGAAACTTCTCCCTCAGAACTCGTGGACCCTGAAATCGGCTCAGATCGGTCGATTTAAAAGAAAGAAAGCTATTGCTTGAGTAAGTGACCATGTAACTGAAAGGATAAAAGATTTTAAACTAGTTAAATTAGAAGATCCTGTGGCCATCTTCTTTAAGATGCCGCGGAGGATTATCAGGGATTGTTAATAGAACAAGAGCCGGAAAGAAAAAAAGAGCCGTTATTTCACCCCAATTTTTGGTTACTTTAATGAAAACTATGTATATTTTTACTCAAATTTTTATATTTTAGTCAAAATTCATGAGTCTGCCAAGTATAGGTAGGGAGAATAAAAAATGGTGGCTGTTTCAAAACGTTTGATTTTTGAAATAATACATCTCTGGATCCAAAAAACGCACATATGTCTGCCAGCACTCAAAATAAAGGAAATTTAACTTTCTATACAGTAGTTTATAACAATTATCTTCGTAGGGATAGTAGTTTTTATGATATTCGCATATGAATATAAATTTGGCAAATGAAAATTTGTCCGAAAAACTATAAATCAATTTATTTTAGCAAATATCATGAAAACTACTACTCCTACGACGGTAAACGTATTAAACTATTTTAGAATCAAGAATAAAGTTGAAAAAAAAGGATCAAATTTGTTTTTAAATAAACTAAACCACTCTCAAACAAGAATATATTGATAAAAATTAATCTAGTATTAAACTACTTTATAGTCCATCAAACTAGCTTTAATTTGAGTGCTAATAGACATCTATACGTCAAATGGTTTTTGAGATATAGATTTTTCAAAATAAATTCA
Organism: Halyomorpha halys; assembly: GCF_000696795.3. Taxonomy (NCBI): domain Eukaryota; kingdom Metazoa; phylum Arthropoda; class Insecta; order Hemiptera; family Pentatomidae; genus Halyomorpha; species Halyomorpha halys. The sequence continues at coordinate 270,271 of NW_027108234.1, forward strand.
CTAACTACTTATCTTTCAGTACGTTATCTACATCATTTTTTTGAAATACTGCTTTTTAAAAAGCTATATCTCGAGAATTATTGAACGTAAATAGCTCTGTTAGGGCTTACAGTTTAGCAAATTTACTCTACTTTAAATGATGATCTCTTAGATATTCTATTGTTGTTGCTAGTTTTGATGATATAGAGTTCCGAATGAAAAATTAATTATTTTAACGTTTTTAAAAAGCCGCCATTTTTTATTCCTCTACCTATACTTGGCAGACTCAATCAATCAAATCAATTTTGACTATTAATTATATATAGCTTTCATTAAAGTAATAAAAAATTGGGGTGAAATAACTCCCTTTTTTCTCCTCTTGGGTTCTTGTCCAATAAGGATGAGAGATTAATTAACAACTAATGGGTTTAAGTGGGTAAGGATTTTGGCCCGAAATCCCTACCCACCCAAATTTATTACTTCTCACTGGAACATTTTTGTCAAATATTATTTATGGTATCCACTTCCTGCTCTGTACCAGTTATTTTGTTAAAACTGGTTGCAATTAAATTCTCGTATCTTCAAGTTATTTTGTAATTATCATCCCTCAATCTATCAAAGAAATTACCAATATTCAGATAAAAAGTGTAAAGAATTAATTGTTATCACAGAAGTTTTGTTTTATGCATGTGTTTTGGTCTAATTATTTTGACTTAAAATGTGTTAATTTTGTTATCAATGAAAAATTTGAGTTTTTTCTTTGCATTTAGCGTTCCGAAGTTCCAAAGTTCGTTTTTTGGCCTGAAACGTCCTAGAAGACCTATATTTAAACTAAGAACTATTGTGTTTTTATTTTTTGAACTTTAAGGAAGATATACAAATTAAAAAATATGTAAAAGTGTTAATATTACATAGTCAAACAAATTAATTAAAATTATAAGAATATTATTCGTACAAATATTAAAACATAATTCATAAATATTATTTCGAACTATAACTTTGAACATCATCGAATTCTCTAATTGTGATAAAAACATTTTATTTTGAGCATAAAAATATTTTGGTTAATTCAAATCCTAATTTTCCAAAATTCATGCTTTCATGGTTGATTTGCATCAAACATTGAACAACAATTAAATAATACTAGGAAAAAAGGCTTTGCCTATTAAAAACAATGGGAACTGACTTCCATTGTACTCCAGTATTGACAAAGGATTATAAAATAGATACTGATAGTCAGTTATATCTAACAATTTGAACGTAATAACGTTATGAGTAATAACGCCGAATGATCAAAGGTTTTATTACATTGTTTCGGGATCCTGAGATACTCTTTAAAACTATCCACGACACTAAAAAACCTAACAGAACATCATAAAGTGGAGTACAATTTCTAAAATATGAGTCTAATAGAGCTATTTACGTTTAATAGTTCCCGAGATACACGTTTTTAAAAAGTTTCATTTCACAACGAAAAATCAGTTGTTATTGAATTTATTTTGGAAAAATCATATCTTTGTTTATTATCACTCAAATGAAAGCTAAAGTTTAATGTACTATGAAGTATTTAATAACGTTTACCATATTTGGAGGTTCTGACAAAATGTCCGAAACTATAATACAAAAAACTATAGCTCTGAAACTATAGCTTCAGCTATAGCTAACGTCGTATACGACGAACAGATTTCTTACACCACTCAAATTAATGCTAGAAGAATAGACTATACAGTAGTATATAATTATTATTTAAGTAGGAGTAGTTGTTTCCTTGAAATTTTCCAAAATAAATTTACAAAATGTAGATTTCCTGATGTTTTGAAAACCAATATTTTAATATTTACTTTATTACAGGACAAGTCCCTTTAGAATAAAAAAGAAAGAAAGATAGACAGATATGGGCTGAGGAGCCTCTGAGATACATAAACAAAAACACAAAGCAAATAAATAGTCGTTATAAAAAAGAATTTTAAGTTACTTTCTAAAATACCAGGAAATACTTACGACGATAGGTAGGATAAAGCCACTTCAATTCTGCATATAAAAACGGGAAACTTAAGATACCGAAGATGAATCGTACACAGCAATTTATCAAACGTTTTAATTTCGAGTCCCCCAGAGACGCCCCCATATACCGTACAGCAATATTCAAAGTGGGGAAGTATTAAAGAAGTATCTAGGAGCCTTTCAGAGCCGCTTTTCAAATGGAAATAGGTGGTGGTAATTTAGACCTTTTAAAGTGGAAAAGGTACGACGGGAGATATTGGATACATAGTTTAACAGGAAAGCGTTTGATCGAAGGTTATTCCCAGCTTTTTGATGGTGGGATAAAATTTGATGGGATAATCATGTAGAAACAGAGTAGGAATATTAGAAACAGTTTTAAGGAGGTGATTGGAGACTATTAAGATTTGTCTTCTCCACATTCAGCTTCTACTTGTCAGCTCTCGCCTATTCACAAATCCCATCCACATCTTCTTGAAGTTTTTCCTTGGCTGATAATAGGCCAGAAGGCGGGATGGACAGGTATATTTGGAAATCATCTGCATAGATATGTTATTGGGAGTTGTGTTTCTGGAGGGGAAGGCCATTAATGTAAATAGTAAACAGAGTAGGAGATAGAGAGGGATCTTTAGGAACAAAGTTGAATGAACTTGAAAAAGTATATTTAATGTATCCCTTGGATAGTCTAGGTAAAAACTGGACCATTTTCTAACAGAACAACATACAATTTATTCTTTGTTTGTACAAATATGTTTCGCGATTCTTGATGTTTAGGATGAAAATTAAGAAAATTGTTCATAGCACCGGTACTTAACCGTTCAACTTTAAATTTCAATGTATCAAAAAGATATAAAGCAATGCAACTAACATATATCAGATTCTACTAAGTCAGTTAGAATTCGAGATATATGACAATAAATTTAAAAATGTTAAATAAATTCGATCAACTTTTTATTACCTTCAAATTTTGTTCCATTAATAGCCATGCCAGCTTACTTCTTCCTCCATTATACTCCTTTCTCCAAGGTATTTATTCTAGATCATCGGTAACAGAACCAAGTATATACTCTACGTATACTAAATCCCACTGTACTGGTAGTTACGGTAGATCTTTTTGTATATATTTTTTAATCAGAGATGTATATTACGGGTCAAATAAATAGAATACAACAGTTCTATTTAGTCAAAACTGTACGGAAACGATACCTAAAAAAATCCAATACAATCCATCTATTGTGGGACCGCCACTAAATGAAAAAAGTCAATGTCCCAGGCCGGATTCGAACCGGCACCGCCAATAGATCTCTAATTAGTTAGACTGTGGCTTAACCACTGAGCTACGGATGGCCCTAAATATATGTTAAGCAACAAGTTATTAATTTTTTATCCATTCAGTTAAGTATTTCCATTCATTTATATAAAAATGTAAAAAAAAAAACAACAAAAAATGAGTAAAATTATTTCGTCAATTTTAAACATTAATTAGTATTTTATAAAAGGTACGTAAATTATTCAAAGTGACATTTTTTTAATATTTATTTAATGTAATTTGCAACTGTACAAAATAATAAATACAATAAGTAAAGAAACCACCCATTGGTGGTACTTCAAGCAATAATTTAAATTAGAAGGTCCCGTGCCCATCTTCTTTCAAAGTGAGATTATAAATTAAATAAATAAAAAAAGGTTGGGGACTCCTTATACTCAACCTCATTTAACCGGACCAGTTGAATGTTACTTTTGTTTTTTTGTAATATTTTCCTTTACAATTATATTCTTTTTTGTACATTTTTTAAAATAATAATGTTTTATTTGATAGCTTATTTTATTTATTTCATCTTGTTTGGAATTTTCTCAAAAGATTGAGGTAATTTTAAACTTTTTTGAGAAGCAGTGTATTAACGTATATTTAAAGGATGATTAAATATTCTACTCGATCAATCAAAGCACCAACTTGATGCATAAATTGAATTCATAATTTATGATAAAATACCAGTTTATTGCGAGATAGCTGGCTAAATAACTGTAATAAAAACCAAGATTAGAGGTTGGTATGAACAATTAAAAGCTCCTTTCTTCAATACTATTCCTCTACAGTCGAGCGCTTTACTTTCTCTGGTGTTAATTGGAGCACCTAATTTTTGGGAAAAGTGTTTGGATTGTCCTCATTGACAGCTAACGACCGGATACGATTAATAATTCATTCCTGTTTTAATATAATTATGAATGCAAAATAAAACTTAAGTGTATGTGTTTATATATTGTTGTATCAAATTATTGTTATAAATTTCGATTTTCCAAAACTACTTTTAATTTTATGAATAATTTTTGTTTCTATCCATAAATTTGCATACCTATTATGTCAGTAGATTGGCTGATTATTAAGACCTGGACCTTTCCCAAAAGTCAACTATTCTAATTGGCTAGATTGAGTTAAAAAAACGTCTGCCAAGTAGGATGGGTCAACTCAGTTTCTTTTACATTTCTACTGGATTGGTGTGCATACTATACTTCAAGGTTCAAGAATAGATATTACTGTTTTCATTTTTTAATAAATTATATTTGTCGTTTGAGAATGAAAAATGAAGAAACTGCATACTATGAAGATTATTTTTTCCATAATTAAAGGTACCCATAAAGTTGGCAAATGAAAATTTGTCCGAACAACTATAAATCAATTTATTTTAGCAAATTTAACCTAGCTTTAGTTTGAGTGCTAATAGATATCTGTTCGTCAAGTGGTTTTTGAGATATAGATTTTTTAAAATAAATTCCCTAACTACTGATCATTCAATAAATAGCTCTATTAGGGCTTACATTTTAGCAAATTTACTCTACTTTAAACGGCGCTCTCTTAGATTTTCTATTGTTGTTGGTAGTTGTAAAGATATAGAGCTCCGAATAAAAAAATTATTATTTTTAACGTTTTAACAGCTGCCATTTTTTATTCCCCCTACCTATACTTCACAGACTCATCAATTTTGACTAGTAATTATACCTAGTTTTCAATTAAGTAATCAAAAATTGGCTTGAGATAACTGCTCTTGGGCTCTTGTACTAATAGTTTTATGGATAATAGTGCCGTAAATAGTTTTCAGCCACACAAAGGTGCAGCGGCGAAAAAGGTTTGGGAGTTGATGCACTAAACACTATTTAACAAGCGTTCTCTTCCTACACCGGCAAAGTTTTTAAACGAGTGTTTGCCGACATGAATACCAGCAATCATTTGCCGACATATTTGTATCTGAGGCTTTAATAACAGCCGACTTTAATGATACACCGAAAAGGACAAGAGCCATTCTATGTAATTGCTCTGCAACTTCTTAGACATGGACCCGACCAGCTTGGGCTGATATAGCTGCGCCAATTTTACTTTAAAATAATCCTCATTATCTTCCTACTAGCACATTTTAAATCACCCGGAGAGGTTGAAGAACTTGAAATTTCCTTATGGTTAGGATGCAAATATGGTTGCCATTTTTTCAAATAAATAATTGCCAGACAAAAAAAAACTTTTACCAGGAGAGAGCGGAGAGATTTAATAATCCGAACATCGTTCATCATTAACTAAAAAAATAATCAATAAAAAACATATTACCCAATTTTTTTATATTATGAAAATTTGCTTTAAAATGTTTAAGGTACTAAAAGAGTAGGTGACAATCTTACAATTATTATTACTATAATTATTTATTTTATAATTTGTCTCTTTCAATTATTTCAAGTCTTGAGTAGTACAATTATTTAAAAAAATAATAATAAAAACTTAGAAAGAGATCTTCCCGTTATTAATAAATAAATAAAATTCAAGAATAGACAAATTGCATACAGTATCGAGTCGTCCATCATCTTCTTGGTGAGTTGATGTTACCTTAAACCGTTGTAAGCCATTTTTTAGGCCATTAAAGTTAATGAACCACAAAAAGTCAAAAAGTCAAAAACAGAAACTGACTCAGGGAAAAATTTTTTTTTAGAGCCAACGTATTGATGACTTTGAACTCCATTGGATTTTTATAAATATATTGTGTAGGCCATGAAAAAATTTATCCTTGTTTATAAATTCACATGCTATATCAGCTAGCTCTTGTAATAATTGATGCATCATTATTTATATTTTTATATTTCGAAAATTGTTGCGGCCCTCACAACTGTTCACCGACTGAAATATTTTTATGGAAGGAAAATATTTCCAAAAAAGCTTTCAATTGGGTAGTTGTAGGCATTGAAAGTTTAAGCTATTTAACTAATAAGTCTCAAAACTTTTTGTCATCAAAACTTTGATTTTTTTTTTGGTCACAAAAATTAATTTTATCATACTCCATATCAATACAATGTTTTTCCAACATTGCATCTGACCCTGATAAATTAATTCAGGTGAGTTTTCAGAGATATAAATCATATCACGAATCAGATCAGATACCATACCTAACGCTACAAAACTGGATAAATTACTGATTACTGAAATACAGGCTAAGAGAAAAGGAAAAAAATATATACAGTCAAAAAAAAAATAATGCTGAAAAAGTCGGTTAAATTCGGTTTTAATTTAATGAACTGGTCATCATGATTTATAAAAAGGCCTTTGAATTGAGGTAATTTAGTGCATGGACTCTCTCCAGAACTAAGCCTGGAACATATAACGACTGTAAGAAGTATAGATAGTTCCAGTTGGGTTCCGGAGCTTACAGTTGGGTGTTATTGTTCTGACCTTATCAAAGGGATCGGCTCATATTCACTGCCCGCTGCTTTGTCTTCTCTCCAATGCCCATTCTCCGCGTGATTCTCGCCAACAATGGCAGAATGCACCTCTTGTCTTATCCTAAGAGTTTATATATTGAAATAATTTGCGAGAGCTTTCTCCATCGCGAGGTGATTAAATAATAAAAAGAAATAACGGATATCCAGGTCAGACCTGCAGGAGACAAGACAATGTAAGGAAATTTGAAATTTCTGTGGCTATTACGTCAAACAAAAGCCTGCAGAATACTTGACTAGCTGTCGCGGCAATGCTTCGCTATTTATGTATTCGATGAATATAGATTTAATAATCACAATATTTAATTTGATATAAATTATTGTATTTAGTTAAAATTAAACTTTTTACGTATACTTTATTATGGTGATTTAGTAACATAAATTAAACCAATACATGCGATAAGGAACAAAATGAAATTTTTACTATTAATATCTCAGAGTGTGGTAAAATGCTAACAGCTAACTTCCGATTTAGGTGATTTTTCTTAATATTTAAGGCAATTTTATTATCTATTATATTCTCATGTATAAGTTACAGCCTTAGTCAGCTGTTATTTCAATGTCATGTGATCGAGTAGATCTGCTAATCGAAGATGTATTATATATAGAGGAACACAATAAAAGTCAAGAAAGAAGCAAAAGAAGAAAAATTGTATTGAAATATATTATATATATTATTTATGTATTATATATTTTTGTGTTTGTATATATATGAAAAATAAATGAGGTTTTGAAAATAAAAAAAATAAAAGTCAGTTTAAACTATGAATGCATGGATTTTTCATAAATAACAATAAACATTACAGGTAACCTTAAAATACCAAAGATAGTAAAAGGCAATACACAACACGATTTATTTCCTTTCTTTTTTACTATAAAGCACTCACTAATTCATTGTTTCTTTCTGTTTTAGAGGGATCGGAAAAAAAAAAAAAAAAAGTCAGTCTTTCACACAGAGACACATTAAATTCTTTGACAGTCTCCTTGCTTCCTTCAATCCAGTTTTCCGATCTATCACACCATCACCCCTTCCTGCGAGGTGGAATGGCAGGAAAGGTTCCAAAAACCTTGTAAACATTACGCTATAACTCCTTTCTTCTGATGCACCCACTCCCCCTCCCCCTACTCTTTTTGGACACCTGACTGATTTCTTATTATTTTTAACATTATCTCTTGTCTTTAATATTAGCTGTTTTATTTCCCTCTTCTATGCGTAATCAACATGAGGAGGCCTCCCTCCACCAGATATTTTCTAGTAGGACAATATAGAACGGGCACATTCACAATAACGAGATAAGTATTCCATCGTAACCTTAAAGTACCACAGGTAGAAAAAGGTAATACTCAACCTGCTTTATGTATAGCATACGTAAAGCAACGACTAATTTATTGTTTTTTATTCTGTTTTCGAGGGATCGGAAAAAATTTAAAAAAAAAAAAAAAGTTAAAAACCAGTCTTTGAGTAACAAGCGTGTTGGTCATTTCTATCTCCCTTTTCTCTTTTTCCGTCTTTGAGCTCACAAACGTTTAACTGGTGCCGAAACCAGGGAACTTTATATACCGGAGTAATTTTTTCATTTAATTTTTTTTTTTAAATAACAGCTGACTAAGGCTGTTAATTATATACTATATGAAATATGAATAGTTTTTAAATCATAACCATCTCTATCCTTCAATATTAGTACTATATTGAAACAATTCGGAACAACCGACCTATGAAAGTGTGGTAAAAGGTTTTTTTTTGTTAGGTGTGAAACAAAGTTGACTCGTTTTTAGGACCTCAAGAAACGTTTGAATACAAATTTTTGAAAAAATTTAGTCTAATATTTTCACCTTTCGATTCCTTTTTAAAAAACAAAAAAAATAGAAATAACCGGAGATATAAAATAAAACGTATGAATTTTTATCTCTATAAGAAAATTATATTTCGCTCTTTTATGGGGTGGTTAGGGTCAAATAGGTAGTCGACATAGGCTGGAAGAGCAGACATTTAGCTTTCCAACGCTTCAAAATGCAAAGGAATTATGAACGATTATATGAACCATTTTTTTTTATTTTTACAGTTGATTATGGAGGGAGGGGGTATAATCTCGTATATGAACCATTGACATTGAGAGAAAAAAAGAATCCTCCGAATAAATTGAGGGGAAAAATTACTAATTTTTGATTTCTTTGAAAATAGGTATTTGGTAGTTTGAGACGATAATAAAAACGAATACGAAATGCTCTTTTCTGAAAACAAATTTACTGACCTATTTTACCCCGAGCCACATTACGTTTTTTATTTTTTTTTTCGTAAATATAATATAGCTTAATAGAATCAGTAATGATTTTTACTTCTTTCTCGGAAAGAGACGAATCTACTGGTGTACAATAACCGTGGAAAAACTCATACTTTTGAGCTAGAAACCAAAAGCCCTTAATTTTGTGCATCAATTTTTTTCTATTGGAGAATTCGAGGATTTCGTTATCCCATGGCGAAAGGGAACATTTTGAAAAAACCAGCACCCAAAGTGTTATTCACAGCACCGTTATTCAAAACTTTATTCTGGACAAATATTCAACCTTTCACTTTTACGAGTATATATATAGATTTAGTAATATTTTAAAAATTTCATTTTAAGTATTTTAATGTTTCTATATCTATACTTTTTTTTTACCTGTCCACTGACATACAAATTATTGACATCTAAATTATCTTTTTTTAAAAACCTTTTTCAACAAATTAATTTTTTTATGGTATTTTGAGCTTTTAAAAGTGAAATTTATCCACTTTTTATTTATTTTATATTAAAGATTTATGTAAAAATAATTATATATTTATTTACATAGTTTGACTTTTTTACCACATAAAAAAAATTGAGGTATAAAGGAAAAAATAATTAAAGGGGTTTGTTCCTTTGGTTTACCGTCTTTATTACTCTGGTTAGTGCAGAAAAGGAGTGTTATCCGACAAAATACCATACCAACCTATTGATATGGTCGAGATTTAATCCAACAAGAAAATATGAATTAAGTTTTTGGCCTTAAAGTCACTATAACTTTCCTCTCTTAATCATCAATTTACAATAAATAAAAATACTTTTATGTATAAATCATGGCTTAGGCTAAACATAATGTCATAAGAAAAAAAAAACTATATTTTCTGATTAAACCAATTTGTTCAATGTTATTAATGATTATAATGTTTTTGAATGTGCTATGCACCAATCTTCAGGCTAAATAGTTTTAAACAAAGTTCAAAATAATCTATAGTACAGTAAATTGTTAATGCGAAATCGCATGCATATAAGGTATACTCCCTTTTTTTCTCCCTATTAACATAATCTTGCATAATCTGTGAACTGTAGAAGTTCGTTTTTTTTATTTTTTTATTTCATCTGCTCTGTAAGGAAGAACTTTCAACTCACTTTTACTTTTTTTTATTTTCAACCCGAGGCCTCTATAAGCGCGAGGCTCAGATAGCAATATTAATCGTATTGCTTTGTGTAAAATCGTGCAGTATAAACTCGAAATGTGCTTATACCACACAAATCCATTAATAATCGACTCCTTTCTGGACGATTTATGAAATTAATATATGACAAACTTACCGAATCTTGTTTAAATCAAATTAAACTGGCTAAATACTCACTTCATTTAAAACATACATAAAAAATTAAACTATTCCGATTAAATATCCAGAAATTAATTATGTTAAATGATATTATATTCCTATTATGAAAGCTGAAATTAAATTTTTCAACTTCTTAAAACCATTTGAATTTTAATTCTCAGAAAAAATAAGCAAGGCATTATGTAGTACGAAATATTTAAAACTTATTCCCAGCAAAATTATCTTTTTAATTTACCCCAAAATTGCCCATGTATGTCTTCGCTAAGCTTACTAATAGTTTATTTGCATTAGAATTCACACTAAACAAAAAACTAAAAAGAAAAAAAAATTAAACGTTTGATTACAAATATATAAGTATATTCATATTGATCAGACCAATTGATTTTCATTTAAAATAATCTGCGTAAGTAATAATCTAATATAAAAAAAATTGATATTCCCACTAACCAAACAAATTCAGACGGAAGAATGAAAGTGGTCTAGAAATCCAAGTTAAAAACAATACTAAACGTTCTCTGTAACAAGCTTATTCTAGAGACTTAATTATGGTTGATTAATACTATTCATAGAACTTTCATCACTTTTGTTTATTATTTTGCTATGCTTGTGTGCTTTACCTCAAATTCGTCAGTTTTAAACTATAAATTGAATAAGGAAAAAAAAAATCTATATGCCAATAATATATAATATAAGAAATGTACTATAAAGCATTAAATTTTACATTAAAAAAATTAAAACTTTGCTCATAAAGAGTAAAACGCGATTTGTGCGGAAAAAATCCAAACGTGCAAAATTTTGGAAAAACTCCAAAACGTGCAAAATAAAATTAGTGTTATTTCATTCAAGTTTCTGTCGAGGTTGGAAATAAAATAATAATAGTAAAGTTAAAGAAAAATGAGTTGAAAACAGTTAAATTATATTTTAAAAAAATTAATAAATTTCAAAGATTGAAAAAAAATAAATTGATACGTTGAACAATAATGTCCCTAATGATCAATTAATTGGACACTTTTACCGTTCTGCCAAAAATGATCATTCCTAATCCTTTATCTCCATAGTCAGAAAGCGTGATGATGTTGCTAACGACCACGTCATAACGAAAGGTTTAACAACTAGATCGTTATTAATTAACAATCCTAGGCATATAAACTTTCTTTTTTCAAAATACTTTCGCAAAAACGAGATCGAAATAAAAAATATATAGATATTCATATAACTTTGTATAGATAAATTAATTTAAAAAAACATATTCCTATCCCTTACTTTACATCAATAATCAAACTATTCGTTTTCATTCGATTGTAGAAAAACTCCGTATAACTCCGACCTGTACCTCTCGCAAAAACTATAATTTTCAGATAACACGAAAATTTAAAGCTGTCCCTGAACGATTTCTAAGATTCTTTGACTCGATTCCATAAAAATATCCGCCAGCTTCTAATATCCTAAACTGTTTTCTCCTGCTTTGGTTAATCGTCAGAATTACGAAAGTCCGCATAGCATAAAGTTTTAGAAATAATAAATATGCTGAAATGCAGAAGTTTTCTCGAGAATTCACTGACCAGTAAGATACATTAACTTTCCTTAGGTGAGCTACTTAAAATAGCGATGAAATGATAAGAAGAGAAAATAGGACTGACCATACTCCGTTTCTCCCACTGGTGACTGAATAGCTATCAGTGTAGATTGGTTCTTCTAATACTTCAAGTCCAATATGTAACTTTGCTTTCACCCATAAAGTAAGCTCTCCCACCCTCCCCTTTTTTCATTGGAACTCGTTATTTATTTTCTATCAGTACTTGTTATGTTCTTGCTTTGTCTCGACCTGGCGTTGGCCGCATAGTGGCTGATGTTTATTGAAAAAAAAAATGCAATCTTTTTTTTCTTTATTTTTTATTGAATTTTTGATTCATTTGTTTCGTAGTTATATAAAATATGGAATTTAGTGTCCGAGTAAGAATATTGACTTGGTTTGTGCTTGAGACATGTATGGTTTTTCCTAGTATAAAAAACATATAGTTGTATATGCTCACACCCCTGGTGCTTTGATAGCTTATTGAACAATATTATAGATTCACGTATTTTTTTGTTAAATTGTTAAACTATATTTCTGTTTATAGTTTATTATCAAAATTAACATTTTGTGAGTTTATTTTGTCGAATATCATAAAAACTAATACTCCTACAAAGATAAATATTATTAACTATTATATATATTATGTTATTATTCAATAGGACAGACATCTGTACGTCCAATAGTTTCTGAAATAAAGTTTTTCATAAATCAAACTTTTTATCCGAACAACTATAAATCAATTTATTTTAGCAAATATCATGAAAACTACTATTCCTAGAAAGGTAAAGGTCATAAACTACTTTATAGTACAATCATTTATCTTTAATTTGAGTGCTAATAGACATCTGTACGTCCCATAGTTCTTGAGATATAGACTTCTCAAAATAAGTTAACTACCTTCTGATATTTTAGTACATTTTTATGAAATTTTGCTTTTTAAAAGGCTATATCTCGAGAACTATTGGATTTAAATAGCTCTATTAGGGCTAACATTTCATCAAATTTACTCTTGTTTAAATAATGTTCTTTTAGATTTTCTAGTGTTGTTAGTTTTTAAGATATAGAGCTCCGAATAAAAAATTAATGTTTCGAAACAGCCGCTATTTTTATTCCCCCTACCTATACTTGGCAGATTCATCAGTTTTGACTAGTAATTATACATAGTTTTCATTAAAGTAATCAAAAATTGGGGTGGGATAACTGGCGACCCGCTTCCTAAAGCCCGATTTAGCGAGTATGTTATCCCATATTTGGAACATTTATTAAAAACGAAATAAGCGCCACCAATTATTCCAGTACGCAGTGGGAGCAAACTACCTTAAAATGATTTTTTTCTTGGCAATTAAAGGACAATATTAATCATCATTTATATGTATATATGTATTTTACTCGTTTGATAACAAATAGTGGAGAGTAAGAGAAAAACTAACTGGAATAAGAAATGTTTTCTGAAAAGTAAAAAAGAGCAAGTTCAAACAGGCACTTTCACAGAACCTTTTACACCCTTAGGATTCACTTGTTATTATATCAACCTCCTTTACATGTCAGTGTTCTTACATATGAGGAAGAATAGCTATCTCTTTTCTTATCAGTGAAATTGTTCTTGTTTTTTTCTTGGCCATTGTAAGGAACGTTTCTTATAAGTTCTTCCTTATGGATGTGAGCATGCCTTCCATATTAATGCATACGGCACATTAACTATATTGAGTTATTAACATAGAGTTGAATAACCTTCAGTTACGTACTATTAAGAGCGGAAAGTTCTGGGTATGCTACGATGACCTAGCCATGCTAAGTTATGGAATACCATTTCGTTAACGACTGACAAGCTTATGTAGTAGATATCAATTCTTGCTTCCTCCAATACTTAAGGGAATAAGATAATTAAATTTTTTTTGGAGATCTGACATAATACACGTTTAGAGATTATGTTAGTATTTGTAATTTTTAAAATATTCTGTTGTCAGCATCTTTTTCTTGGTTACTTTTTTCCCCTTAAGAACCCATTTTCTTTAAAACCTTTTGGATATGTTGTGGTTTCTTCAGAGTAACGAAAACGTAAATGAATCCATTTTTAGTATTTACGTGACCTCCATTTTTTCCGTGGAATTTATTTGGCTCTGCCGAATCATTATTGATAAATTAGTAATTTTAAACTTTATTTTGATTCAGTTGAGGTATTCTATTTCTCCCTCTAAATTCACTGCTCAAATCATTTCATACGATGATTCACTATCATATCGCTATTGGTCATAAACCATCTACTCCGTAGTTCCTTGCACTCCAACATCTAGTCTGTTAAAGTCTATATACCATCAAAAGAAGTTAAGACCATACCACCTGACGGAATTATTACAAAATAGTGCTTATCCAACAAATAATTTAATGTTCATTAATTTGTTCTATTATACCTTTTTCGCTAGGATCTACCTTTTAGGACTTACAGGCAAAAACCAAAAGAAATACCTAAAATTCTAAAATTCCTTACTTTATTAAATAATTAGCATTTTCGTGTTAAGTATGATGGAAAATAATTTCTAAAATTATTTGCTCTTGTAACTTCTTCGGGCGGGATTTCATGCGTCGGGATCTTGTACTATACGGAGCTGAAAATTTTTAAAGCTGGTTCTTCTAAGGCATAAGAATAGAATATTTTATACAATAAGGCTGGGTTTGAAAAAAATATCTATCCTAAATGATCGAAAAAAAGATATATAAAACTCAAAAACTTTACAACTCAATGACTACTTATTGGAAAAATAATGAAATTCTCTGCCAGACTAAAAAAAAAACATTCGTTTAAATTTTGACCAGTAATAGAAAATTTACAGAATATTGTAACTTGGAACCGCTATTATTCTTAAATAATTTTTCCAGTGGAAACCCCTCATCGTTTCATCGATCTTATTTATCTAGTTGGGTAAAAAGTAGCTAACTATTACTAACTTAATAACTAAAATTTCCATGGACACAATGTACATTTAGTAATAGACCATTAATAAGGGAACATTTCATCCTGGCCAATTTTAATTAATAAGTTAGATATAAGTTTAATTACACTGATTTTTGTCAAGTTTTGATCGATACTATTATTAAGGCTAAATTATTATTATGAATGTTATCAGTTAAATTTTATGAATGCTTTTTGATGAATATTAGTAAATTTGAGTTTTATAAGAAATACCTCCTGAACAGGATTAAATTTGAATCTTTGATGGTGTCTTCCAAGATTTGCACTTCTAGGTTCAATTAGCATACTAAATTACAGGGGATAACTCTGAACCCAAGATTTTTTGTCGGATATCGAAGTAATATGTTAGTAACAAGTGATTTGTAACCGCTAAGTAGCTTTAAGAAATAATTATTAGTAAATAATAATAATATAATTTTACAATAAAATGTCTTCGGTCTGTTCCATTATCAATAACAGTGTAATACCTGCTCAAGTAGATTCACTTTAAATTTGTAAAAGACATTTCTGAACAGTTTGAAAAAAGAGAAGGGATTGAGGTTATGGAGAAAGACGTGGAATATTGATATTAATATCATACAATGTGTACACATATTCTGTATGATGTTTCTAATTAATGCAATTATATAGGTAGCTGTGATATTTCTAGGTCCAAGTTCTTAAGTACAATATAACACATATGAACGTACTATTTTACCTGAAAAATCTGAATTATTTCATTCTATTAATTAATAATTATAATGAATAAAAATAATTATTGGAGTAGCATGCTTTGAGCCCGGGCGAATGCTAAGCTATAACAGTACCTTTGCTGATTGGGATCAGAATGTTACGCTTACTACACTCAACTGCAACTCCATTTCACTATTTAAGTCCAGTCACGCACCTCATAAACGTAATCATTCATTTACAATTCAAATATTGAGTAATTATACCTTCAATAAATAGTCACTATTCAAAAAGGATAATCCTGCAATTGACCTATATATATTTTTTATAATAATTTATTTATTGCTATTTACAACTGTATAAATATATATACGTCAAGTAAATTTACTGTAAGCGATATAATGGCATGATACAAACATGTGTACCCATTGATATAACTCCAAAAAAAATTTTAGATCTCGAGGCCATCTTTTTTTCAGACGCCTAGGAGGATTATTAGGTAATGAAGGAGAAGCAAGGTTAGAAACGAGTTGGTTTGGGTGGTTGGGAACTTTATCAAATCGGCAGCATATGAAAGATTGAGGTCCTGATGGATGATTTGTGACAAAGTAAGGAGCATTAAGGATTTTACGAATGTTTTTGGACTGAAAGGATTGGATTCGGGGGAGGAATTCGAAGGTTTAGTGGAACGCCATAGCTCAACTCCATATGTCCAGATAGACCTTTTAACAGTCATGTAGATCAGTCTTTTGTAATGGATTGGAAGTTTAGACCGGTTATCTAGTAAATGTTGTAATAGTCACAATCGACGAGCAGTTTCCTGTCTTTTCAGTCTTGTATGAGGATTCCATGTCAGTCGTTTGTCCAGATGTAGTTCTAAGTAATGGATCTGTTCAACGGGAATAAGTGGGGTATTATTAAAGGATACTGTGGGGCAAGGTGAAAGTTTACGACGATGGGTAAATGTGACTTGATGGGATTTATTTTAATCCTCCAGTTTCGGCACCATTCTTCAAGGATGGTGATGTGGGATTGGAGGGTTTGGGATACAATGGAAGGATCATTATTCACTGACAATAGGACCTATAAATTTAAATAAAAATATGCCAATATAAAATGTAAAGTAGTCAGGTGTAATTTACGAAAATACGTAACGTAATTGTTCTTGTTAATACTCATATTTATTAATATCATAATAATATTATTATTAATTAAAACTTTTTTTAATTTAATCTCCATTTATGCAAAATGGATTTGCGAATAATTTGTTTTTAACTCTTTCTCGTTTGCCCTTTACGAAGCATTATTTTAAGTACATTTCATCCCGAGGTAAAATATTATATTTTTTTTAATTTAAGATTTCTATATTTTTATCATACTTCCTTTTATTGATTCGTAAATAAAAATGTATTTCGGTCTGATAATGAATTAGAATTTCCTACCCGATTTTATTTCATTGCATTTTTTAAGGTTCTTTACAACCGTAAAATATTGGCTCTTTTAAATACTTCTCGCGGAATGAAACAGAATCGGTAATTAGTAATCTCCTATTTTCAATTCTTAAAGCTTCATTCAGTCCCTTAAGAATTTTCTGTTTTATTTTTTAAAAATCATAAATGAAAAATAAATCATTCAGTTGAAATAGTTAAAAGTTTTTTTTTAAATCCAAACCCCTTAGTCACAAATTTATCCGTAAGAGAAATGTTTTATTTGGAAACAATGCTTCCAAAATATATTAGATTGCCACGAACATTGTACTTATCAATATATTACAAGACATAATATTGATATATATTCTATTAGTTGTGTTATTGCTCCTACTTATTGCAAAAAAGTATTTTAATAATCGTTAAATTTTATAAGTACGACGGGTTATAACATTCTTTAATTTCAATTCTATTAGTTCACTCCCACCCATCTTACGTTTCCATTTTCAGTGATCTATTCAAAAATGGAGAACTCAAAACTGGCAGATAAAAAAATCCACCACCAAATGCTAAACATTTTACGATCTCACACAAATAAACTAGAATATTATTTTAACTATATTATTTCAATTTCTTGAGACATGGTAATTATTTATTAAATAAATCAAAAATTTGTATCCTTTTTTGTCTCAACACTTTTTATTTTTCACCAGTCCAACGTTTCGGCCATTTTAGCCATCCTCAAAGACATCTTCAATCACAATTTCTTCCTCACATTAATTTAAAAGTTACTTTTGCAAGCTATTCTACCCAGGTCATTTCCTTTATTATAAGTTAAAAGCCTATTTTTTAAATTTTAAAATCATTAATATTTAATTATTCTTATATAAGATTATCCACAAACAAATTCACTACCATATAACAAACCATTTATCTAATAAAATAGTAGTCTAGTAGAATAGCCTGCAAAAGTAACTTTTAAATTAATGTGAGGAAGAAATTGTGATTGAAGATGTCCTTGAAGATGACTAAAATGGCCGAAACGTTGGACTGGTGAAAAATAAAGAGTGTTGAGACAAAAAATTATACAAATTTTTGATTTATTTAATAACTAGAATATTATTATAATTAATAAGAATATAAAAATTATTATTCATATAAACAAAGATAATATCGCTGCTTTCCTTGAACAGTAGTATATATGTAAAAAAAAAAATTGTATTTCTTTGAAATGGCTGTGTTCCAAAGACATTATCGTAGAAATGTTTTTTTCTCTAATACAGTACCTCTATTGTCATAATACTCATAGGATAGTGAAAAAGTAACAGTGTACAGCACAATCTATAAAATATGCCAATTACAAAATATAATATTTTTAGTTAATAATAATATTAATAAATTTAAAAAATGTACATATCTATATAAAGGAAGATAATATAGTTATTTTAAATGCTATAAGTGATGTTCAGAAGCTAGGATTAAGGTTCCGGGCTAATGATCATCGAGATCAGGGATAAATAGAGGGAAAACTAACTCGAAGAGGATATCGGTTTGCTCCATTTCCTAGATATTTCGTCACGATGAACCAAGACTACTTCTTAGTACATAATATTTCCCTGTATTTCTGATGAGTAAATGTAATGTATTCTGTTTCGCCAGCAAGTCTGTTAGTAACGGTTCTCATAAATAATGAGTCTCGTAAAAGATGGGTAATATTCAAATAAGTAATATTAATCTTCAAGACATAATGATTCAAAAACTGGTGGTTGGGCTAATTTAATTTAGTGTTTTTTTTTTCAAGCGTCGAGTTTTCTGTTGAATAAGTGAAATAACTCAAAATATTTAAGTTAGATAATTCTGAATTGTATTGCGAATTTGACAAAATTTTCTTCAAAAATTCTATTAATTAAAATATAATATTAATCAAGTTGACTTCTGCCCCTGAGTAAGTAAAGATTCCCTTCAAAAGACCTACATACAACAAAAAAATCTATATAAATAAATCAATACAAGATTAATGCAAATCAAAACATGTTTTGTTCTTAAATGAGAGTAGTGTTCAAGAAATGATTAGTTTTAGTTGCTAATTTCTTTTATGGAAGTATTTTCGGAAGGAGTTTTACTGAAATAAGTAGCAGTTTGTGTTGTACTTGGGGAAATACGTATATAATAATATGTCATGGAGCATGGTAGTTATGTTTGTGTTAAGGGGTAATTTACGGAGGATTGATTATACTCATAGATAATTGAATTTATAACATGAATATGTTACACAAAATTAACTCCTGTTTTCTATAATTAAACATTTTAAGCTCTTAACGGCTGAACCATAAGTGAACTATGATGGAATAATTGATTTACATAAAATTTATTTATTTAGGGACCTTGTTTTGAATTTTTTATTTAAATTATAGAAACATTTAATGTTTTTATTTTCTACATCAGTTTTCCTATTAGTATCTTCTGTGATTACGAGGTATCTGTTCGGAGTTAAACCAAGGTATGGTACGGAATTTGACCTAGAGGCAAGGGTTGGGTTTATAGAAATATGATTACTTACATGCGGTCGGGGCTGTAAATAATTGAATTGCCTCTCTCTTAATAAGTGATTATAAAGAATTTTAATAAAGCATAAAAAAATTTTAGTGATTTACAAATAAAACTACTTTTCGTTCTAGATCTTCCTCTATATACGAACATTTTAAGGACTTTAAGGAGAAATATTTAAATGATTCGTCAAAAATATTTAATTTCTTTTTTTTTACTTCTCGGTACTCGATTTTATGCCTGTGTTAAGACAGCCAAAACCTTATAAACCTAACATCTATGTTAGTGACATAAAAAATTACAATTAACATTTAAGACAATAGTCATGAGTTTATGGTTTATTATCTTAATGCATATATTTATCTTAATATCCATTCAATGTACTTTGAATGTCTATCTTGAACCCGGAACACTTTACTACTTTTGCGTTAGTACTTTTACGTTCTTTTATGTTCATTTGTTCGTGTATAAAGTTATCTGCACTTACTATATTTAATAAATAAACATTGCTGATTGCCAGTCCATATTTAAGATACATTGCTACTACAAAATGCATCCTAACTGATCAATTAACTAACACAAAAAATAAATTAAAACTAGATATTTTGTTTCTGGAGATAAATTTTAAATTCACTGTTTTGCTAATGAGTCCTAGGAGTAAAGGCGAAAACACCTAAGTATTATAAAGTAACAATACTGTTACTTTATATTTCATGAAGCAATCTTTTCCAGAGAGCTGAGACTGTTCCTCCGAGACAAATTCATTGAGGTCATTTGTTTGGAGCCGAAGGCTGGGAACGAGCGATCTACAAAAGCCACAAATGAGTTAATGACTCCCGTGACAGATGATGCCTGTTCCCACCAACAAAGAGCTATATCGCCTCAGAGTAATTTACTCAAGAACTGGTTTCACTAATTATCAACTATTGTTAATTATTCAATAGTCTATAGAGATATAGGCAGAACAGAAAGATTGATATCTAGTAGATTCACTAGAGATAAATAGGTCTCTTCCAACGATCACTTTTAAAATGTTAAAAACAGAAAACAGAAGCATGCACAAAAACCTTATTTCCATCCCAAAACCAATACTGTGTATGCCTCTCACAGTCTAAATTTGTTGTGAAGTTGCCTAATGATAACTTATCAGGATGAGAATTGGACCTAGCTCAAAAAAATCATATTTTCTAAAATTCTTAAATGAACTCTCTTAAGGAATGGCGGGCTCAAAAATATATTTATTAGATGTTTGTACTTATAAAACTCCTTCCATGCCGAATTTGTTTAGTATAATTATGCCGATATACAAACATACATCAATTGTATTTTTGAGCCCACCGACTCAATTTCAGTTATTTTATAGTTGCGTCATTACACTTCCGGACCAACAACATAGTAAACAGATGAGGCTAAAACTGTTGGAAAATATTATAAAGTGAATAACTAAGTACTGGAAATTTAGACTTTTGAAGAAATAGTACAAGAGCCCTAGAGGAGAAAAAAGGCAGTTATCTCACCCCATATTTGATTACTTTAATGAAAACTATGTATAATTAATAGTCAAAGTTGATGAGTCTGTCAAGTATAGGTAGTGGGAATAAAATATGGCGGCTGTTTCAAAGCTATTAAAAAAACTAATTTTTCATTCGTAGCTCTGTATCTTAAAAAGTATGAACAACACAAGAAAACCTAAGAGAGCGTCATTTAAAGAAGAGCAAAGTTGCTAAAATATGGGCCCTGATAGAGTTATTTACGTTAAATAGTTTTCGAGATATAGCTTTTCATAAAAATGTATGGGACGTTATGAAAGATCAGTTGTTAGTGAATTTATTTTAAAAAATTTATATCTCTAAATCTATTTGACGTACAGATGTCTATTAGCAATCAAATTAAAGCTAGTTTAATGAGCTATAAAGTAGTTTACGATGTTTATCTTCGTAGGAGTAATAGTTTACATGAAATCTGCTAAAATAAATTGATTTATAGTTGTTCCGACAAATTTTCATTTGCCAAATTCATATTCATATATTAATATCATAAAAACTACTACCACTACGAAGATAAGTGTAATAAAGTACTTTATAGTAAGTTAAATTTCCTTTAGTTTGAGTGTTGGCAGACATGTGTGCGTCTTATAAAACTAGAGATTTGTTTTTTCAAAAATCCAACATTTTATACAAACAACTTTTATATAAACATTATTAACTATTTTTTTAACAAACTTATTGTCCGAACAACTATAAATCAATTTATTTTAGCAAATATCATGAAAACTACTATTCCTACGAAGGTAAAGGTCATAAACGTTTTTATACCTCATTAAACTAGCTTTAATTTGAGTGCTAATAGACATCTGTACGTCACATAGTTCCTCAGATATAGAATTCTCAAAATAAATTAACTAACTACTAATCTTTCAGTAGATTTTTAAGAAATTTTGCTTTTTAAAAAGCTATATCTCGAGAACTATTGGACGTAAATAGCTCTTTTAGGGCGAATAAATAAGCAAATTTACTCTTCTTTAAATAATGTTCTCTTAGATTTTCTAGTGTTGTTGGTAGTTTTTAAAAAATAGAGCTCCGAATGAATAATTAGGGTTTTTTTAAGGTTTTGAAACAGCCACCATTTTTTATTCCCCCTACCTATACTTGCCAGACTCATTAATTTTGTCTAGTAATTATATATAGTTTTCATTAAAGCAATAATAAATTGGGGTGAGATGACTGGCTTTTTTTCTTCTCGGGTCTTGTACTAAGAGTAACAGGCTGCCTTTATCATACTTCAAGACTATACGACGCTACCGCATGTCATTGACATTGCAAACTGATTATTTAGAGGCCCGGCGAAGAATTCAGACGAGGCTATTCTGCTGTGGATATAATGAAAGTGATTATCATATTCCATTGTTAGCAATCACCTGTGACCCAGTTAGCCTTCCGATATAGTAACAGCTACGTCTCTTGCAAATTAGTAAAGGCTATGAAGAGTTCCTCTTCCTGCATTAGACTGGAACGGAATTCAAATAATTCTGCCGAAGTTGGAATTGCCATAATTCTTCACTTCACATAACTACTTGACTAAACTTAGCAAGGTATTACAAAAATACTATTATCTTCAGAATAAAAAGAGACTGTACATGTCAGTGACACCTTAACCCTGACTTATTCATCAGTGTATTTCAAAAACAACAATAACTGTGGTCCGCTTCGAGGGTTAGATGTGTCTGGGTTTGCAATTAAGTACGACAAAGGCAATTGGCTTGGTAATTGTGGCCTTTTATTCCAAGATATTATTTTTTAAACATTGACGAAATACACAGAATTTGCAATGTAATGAAATTTGTTTGTGCAAGAGACCTCTGAAGACTGAGAAACAGAAAATAATTTGGAGTTGTGTTATTAAAAAAGGTAACGAAAATATGGGTCACTAAAGTTATATATCATTATCTATATAATTTTTTTTTTATTATATTATCTTTATATAGGGTTTTTTTTTAAGCCCGATAGAACTTGAAATTGTAAAAAATAACACAAAAAATTAAATTGTAATCAAAATTTTTTTTATTCGAAAGATCAATACGTGACATTAACATTTGAAAATGATTTCGGGCATATGGGCACCGCGGCTGTTCTTGACGAGGCGCATTCTGTAAAATTGTGTTCAGCGATGAGGCGCATTTTTGGCTTAACGGGTTTGTTAATAAGCAAAATTGCCGCATATGGTCGTGCGATTTGACACCTCTTGATTATTTCCTGTGAGGCTACGTGAAGTCACTGGTTTATGCTGATAAACCAGCAACAATTGACGCCTTGGAGGCCAGCATTGTTCGTGTTATTCGTGACATACGGCCAAAATTGGACGTCCAGAATGCGCCTCGTCAAGAACAGCCGCGGTGCCCATATGCCCGAAATCATTTTCAAATGTTAATGTCACGTATTGATCTTTCGAATAAAAAAAATTTTGATTACAATTTAATTTTTTGTGTTATTTTTTACAATTTCAAGTTCTATCGGGCTTAAAAAAACACCCTATAGTAAAAACAGAAATAAAATATTTCAAAACTTTTTAAAGATTTACCGTTTGACAATAAAATTTGCAGATTAAACCATTTTTGAAACATAGAAATAACCAGACTGTTACTTGTTCACAAAGGTAGGCAAAAGTAGTGGATAGAATTGTATACAATTGATACTATACCTATTTTACACTAATCCACAACTTTTCTCAAAATCCAACCTGTCTTACTCGAAATACATACAAGTTGATATGGGATCATCAGACATCACACAGATACTGTAATCCTTGAAGATATCTTTAAAATCGGATACGCAATAAGATTATGCGTATTTGTCTACAAACAGATAGGAATGGAATTTCTAATGTTGTCATTTCTGATGAGAATAATATTGTTTCTTTTTCTGCATGAATACAAATCTACATCAACACAAACCTTCGGATGTGAAAAGGTAAAGAAGGACAAGGAATAAATTTACTTTTCCTATTACACTGTAGATATTGTTTCCATTTCCCAAATAAATATATATTAATTTTTTTATTTAAAATGAATAAAAATTCTTTTATGAATAAAACTATTATTTGACACAGAAATTACTCTTGTTGAAACGAAACCAAAAGAAGAGCTGAATTTATTACAAGGTCATAATCTGAAGAATTCTGCGGGACCAAACTGATTACTACAGGAGTAAAAGAACCACCAGTGATGACCTTTGCTTCCTTCGCCTAATCTTCAGAGCGAGTGGTGAGCTCCTCAGTTTGAATCGTTGACCTTGGAAGAGTATGGGAGGAAACCGCTCGTTATGTAATACCTATTTGCCCAAAGACGTGATCCATTTCATTCAATGATTCCGTCCACTATTAAGTGAATTTTGAGGAAAAGGATGAAACGTGTTATACACTATAATGATGTCCTTGTTAAAAAAAAAAAAATCAATGGCTTCAAATGCTAACCTCGAAATTGATTCTGTTTCCTGACTACCTACGGTAGGAACTTTCTTATCCATGCAGGAACATAAAAAATATTATAATAATAGACTTTTTTCCATCATGATCTTGTGTACTATGTTGTATATTAAAAAATGGGTGGCAATGCGAACAAGACATGGTTTTATTGATGGTCAATTAACACCTTTGACATGTTGAGCCAAAAAAGGGTGAAAAATGCTTGTACTACCCTAGAAAGGGTTGTGCCAAAGAGAATTCTTGGGAACTTAGTCTTGTCCTATTCCAGAGGGTATTCTCTTGTTACGTTAAACTTGCATTTATAATATTAAACAAAGATATTTATAGAGCCAAGGGTTAGTTTGCTTAAAATGTATCAACTGTTTAAGGTTGGCAGCGACTTTTCACGTTCGAAATAATGTTGAAACTTCAATAGTTTTACAATTTCTCACTTTTAAGATTTTAGCAGATGGATATGGCAGTACTGTTAAAAAGCTAATGTGTGAAAAATACCTTATAATTGTAATTACTTTCCGATAACCACTAACTTTTAATAATTACTGTTGTATGTTATTTGAGATTTAATTCTTGTTTACTGTTAGTGTTGTCCCATATAATTTATTTGCTTCATTTTCATTTATGGAGAATGGAAAAAAAATAATTAGGGTTCTTTCGTCCTCAAAAATCTTATATTTTTAAATATTTAATGAGTCCTAGTTTTTATAGTTTGGGAGAGGGTAGCTCATTGGTAGAGCACTGTGCTACTAACTTAAAGAAACAGGGTTCGAAGCCAGTTGTGGCAGTTAATTATTTTCTGGATCAGTGTTGCCGTGCGTCAGCACTGTGGGTTCGGGAGCCCTCCAGAGTTCCTCGTCTCAGCCTCATTAAGTGTACATTTAAAGTCATAAAGTGTACAGTCGAGCGTAGGTCTGACCAAATGAACCCATTTGCACAGCCGTTGGTCTAGTAAGAGCACTTAGAAAGTACTGCACCCATGGGTATAGCGGACAAGATTTAATTTAATTTAGTATTTATAGAATGCAATTCTAGTTTTTATCTGAGCTCATTTCCTCTTAGAATTTCGGACAGGCATGATGTAGACCGGAAGATATGTTAATACAAAATGAAAGTGGAATCAACTTGTTGATATTTCGACTTATGTATGCGGCCGTAACATTAAGGAGAAAGCTGTGTGTTAGGGACATATATATCTTTCTGCCACTGGATCTATACCCTCCTAACTGACTTATATATTTTTGAGAGCTTTTATTCTTATTGATGTTTCTGACCTGTCAATAGGAAATAAATTAAAGTAGTCAATAAAATAAAGCAAGGGGTTAGATTTTACTTAGCGAAGAAGAAAAAAAAAAATTTGAGTAGGGAAATGAAAAAATCTTGTAATATGATGATCCTCCAGATCCTTATTTAACGTAATGGGGTCCCGAACACTCTAGGATATGGGGCTTCCAGATTATAGATCATAGATTATAGATTATAGATTATATCTTTCCAATTATTTTCGGAACAGCATAGTAGTTAAAATTATTATTAATTTACTATCTGAAATGTTAAAATTATTATTAATTTAATATCTAAAATGTTAATGTTAAAATTATTATTAATTTAATATTTGAAATGTTAAAATTATTATTAATTTAATATCTGAAAGGTTAAAATTATTATTAATTTGATATCTGAAATGTTAATGTTAAAATTATTATTAATTTAATATTTGAAATGTTAAAATTATTATTAATTTAATATCTGAAAGGTTAAAATTATTATTAATTTGATATCTGAAATGTTAATGTTAAAATTATTATTAATTTAATATCTGAAAGGTTAAAATTATTATCAATTTAATATCTGAAATGTTAAAAGTATTATTAATTTAATATCTGAAATGTAAAAAAATTTTTAAAAAATATACTGGAGATAATTTCCTTCATTTATTTATCAGAAAATTGCAAATTACTTCTTCAAGTATTCCTGTTTTTATCGACATCAGTGTTATGATTCAATATTTTTTTAATGTTATCATACTTTTCAGTTCATTTGTATTAGTTTTAATTTATTTTAATTGCTGATCGTGTTGCCTTGGGCCCTTAGTGTAAAGATGTCTGTATTCGCTTGTTCAGTTCCAGTTAATTTTCTTTAAATTCTTCATTGGATCTAGTGGATATTCAATGACACATTCGAATAAGTTAAAATATGGCAGTAGCTCACAGTAAAGCTTTTTCACGATTCTTTGATTCAGTAAAAATAAACAGCTCTAGCCAAGGACGAAAGTAATCCGGTTCGTGATTCAATATAATTTTCCAAATCATAGCTCAATCTAGTTGAAAGAATTTTTTAAAATAAGTTCATGAATAAACCAATCCATCGTGTGGCGGAATCCGTATAATCTGGAATGAATATTTCTTTTCGATTAATACTCCGCGCTAAAACGTATTCTAAGAATGAGAAAACCAGATACTTCTATTGTTAGTCATCGGAATCTTAATCTATAAAGTTTCCACATTGACTGGACATCCTTTTACAAGAAATTTACAATATTTCGGCGAATCTTTTGGATTTTTTTTTCTTTTAGAATCGTATCGAAGTATACAGTGAGAGTTATATAAGGGTCAAACACGAGGAGTTGATTTTGTTCGTTTTAAGGAGGCTAAAAAAGAAAAAAAAATATGATATAAAATAATAATTTACATATCGTCACATTAGGTGATGCCTTATAAGTAAAAAAAAACTAATAGGATTTTTTATATGATTAAAAAGAAAAATCAAAACATTGTTCGAGAAATATATCGTAACCATCACTTTGTTATATAACTAAATATTTTTTCTTATTTCCCATTTTTTTTTTAGTATCTTTAGAACAGTGGTCGAAGTTTCTGATAATATAAAGGGGAAATTCTGAATAAAACAAACAACAAAGCTACCTTCTTTGTCTAGTTTAATACGAAATATCATTCCTAAGCAACGGAAATTTCCTCACTAATAAGAAATAAGAATTAATTAATAATTAAATAACTACATACGTTTATATAATACGTAAGTCAAATATAGAGAAGTCAAAAGTGCTGATGGGGAAATAAAATTGGTGTCCACTTCCGGAGTGGATGGGTTCCGTAATAGTAGGGTTCAAATGCGTTAAATATGCAAATTGTTGGACCGAACCATAGTAAAATTGTCCGCTAAGAGGGGTTCCCGTTACGCTGGGTATCGTTTTAAGTTTCAGTGTATTTTTAATTTTCAAATACTAACGGAAACTAGTTTGTGAAAGATCAATTTATATCCTTTGGAATTATCAGAATTTAATTTACGATTTCGTATATTATTATTATATATTATTTATTATTTTTTTCAATGTCAATCTTATTTAATATCGATATGTTTTTAACAGCGAGGTTTTTCCTTGTATAATAAGGAAAACCGCTTCCAGTAACAGCTTTTTGAACCAGGTAATCAGCGGATCGCATACCCAACCAAAAGCTAATCTTCATCCGAGTAACCTTGAATATTCAGCTGTCCTAGTTAAGGTTGCAATCCATGGCCAGTGGCTTAGCGAGGCGGGAAGGAAAATACTCACCAAGGCAGGAAAATCGCAAGAGATCCAACTTACAATTTTAAAAAAAAATGATTGAAAACGTCGGCAACCTAAAGTGACTGTTCTTCATACTATATGACCCTTCTCCTAAATGAACTCTCTTCAATGATACTTCCAATTCTGTGCTTTCTTACGCTTTCATTGCGTTCTTTATCTTCCATGTCAAACTGTCACCAAAACTTCTCTCACTTAAACCATCCTCACCATATTCCTACATGCAATAGATGTGCTTTTGCTGCAGATTTCTTCAAATTAAAGAAGTAAATAAAATGTTCTTACAAATAACGTTAATTCGGTACTAAAATAAAAACCAAAAAAAATCATGTAGTACTGATTCGAGGTCTCTACTACTCCAAGGTTGTGTTGTTACTAGATGACTAAACTGACAATATTATATTTTATTGCTGAAAATTTCAACAAAACCTAATAGTGGAGCCATATTTTGCATACGGCGGAAACTTATTTGTTCACTCATTATTTTCTTTTAAAAACACATAAGTGGAATAAAATATTTTTCTTAAGAAGAAATAAATCGATATATTCGCTCCCCCAAATAAGCTTAAATATAAATTTTCATAGTAAACCTTAAAACAAAACTTTGTTTGTTCAAAATTTTTGCTTCATCGATAGTTCACACGACTTCTCCAATCTACTTGGGAGAGGTATAGTGTTTTCTAAACTGTAGGGAATGGTACAAACCGAAGATGTAAAATGAAAGATTTCAAACTACTTTTTTTTTTATTAAGGCATATGCAAAGAAAATAAGAAATACAAAAAAAATTGTAATGGGTAGCTAAGTTGAAAGAGAGCTTTCCAACAGTTGTAGTAACGTTCGATTTGGGGAAAAAAAAAAATCTGAGCTATGAATTTACTTCGTCAATACGGAGCATTGAAAGAAAAAAAAATCAAGTACGAAAATTCTAATTTTTGATTTATATGAGCATTCGTATTTTGAGGTTTTATTAGACACTGAAAACAAATCCAACTTGATTTTTCCTTTTAAAAATCTCTTTGTCTAATTTATTAGAAGTGATTTTTGTCTTTTTTATTTTTTATACGTTTTAACTTAGTTAATATGATCGACAATATTTTTATTCTTATTCTGAACAAACCAAAAAATATGGTTAAGTATATAATAACCAGTAAATACACGCAGAATAAAGGCAGTATACTACAATATAAATATATATATGTATAAATAGTTGACCGTAAAAATTTAAATATAATATAAATAATTTCTATTATTATCACTAATTTTTTTTTTATTAAAATTTACAATTAAGCATAATAATGGATTCAGTAAATTTGATCTCAGTTATAATGGAGTGATACAGGCGTGTAGAGAGACTACCCATTGATAGCACTCTAAATTATTATTTGTAAACAAGTTGTTTTTCGATGCTAGAGCGTGTCTAATATTTTTCCATCTAATATCTCCAAAAAAAAGTTTCATTTTAATCAGTTATTTTACGTCTGTAACCTTCCCAGTAAGGAAAAACACTGTTAAAAACGTCCGCAACCTACTGCAACAGTGCGGAGTAAATTGTCCCTTCTACGTTTCGTAAAGTATTTACTTTTAATATCACGGTATAGTTCCTATAAAAGTATAAAAAATAGTTATTCGCCTAAAGTAAGGAGAAACAAGACATATATATGCATTATGACAATGGTATTATTATACTAACACTTACCTGTAGTGTTAGTATAATCGCTTCATTTTTTAAATCTTAAATCGTTTACGCCATAGCTAATCTAACGGCTTACTTACACCTATTTAAACTCCTGAAAATTCCTGAATGGTTACATCGAAAAAAATTATTTTAGATCTTCAATTGACAGTCATTAATTGAGGTATTTATTAAATATGTAATAATAAGTAATGAAGTGAAACCAAAAGATAAATATTTAAAAATATCGGGTATTGTTTATGAAATAATTGAAGAAATGAAAGGATGAAGGCTCTTTGTGACATTTTGGGGAAAAAAAAAGAAGGGATTTATAATTGAAAGAATATTTACCATTCTCCTTTCTATGAAGTACGTTATTTAATTTTCTAAATTTTAAATTATGGTCGTTTTCAGAAGCAATAAAATTGAGTTTGTCCGTATAAAATAGAGATAAAAATCGATTTTTCAGATTTATATATTTGATAAATAATGCGAAAGCCACTTTATCAATATACAAAAATAAATAGATAAAAATAGAAAATACACAGCGCATTCCAGTATTTACTTTACAATGTGGTTCTTTCTTTTCATATATATATTATACACTGCAAAGGATATTTTTTCTAACATTTTTTTTTCCCTCAACAAGGGTGCCACGAAATGTTTTCAGCATAGGAAGGGTCTCTAATGAATACATTTTTTTACCGTTGACATACAGACTGGTGAGAGAGTCATCTAATTTTTTTAAAGATAATCAATTTAATGTTGAATCCAAGCTTTTCTCTTTAAATAAGTAGAGAGCTTTGGAGAATAGGTAATAACTTCATGATTGTTTATAATACATGGTTTATTTTTATGACTTTATTTCAATATTTTATATTTTATTTTCAAACCTCTTTATTTTTATATATGGTTACAGAATACAAATATATAATACAATACATTATATATATACAAATTTACATGCTCAATATTTTTTAGCAGAGGCT
>NW_027108234.1:301090-327691 GCF_000696795.3 Halyomorpha halys
CTATAATGATGTTATTGAATATCTGGTACATACATATAGGAGGAATGCTATATGTATATCTGGGTGTTAATGATACCTTGGATTGCCGTTTGGCATTATAAGGTTAGGTGAGGGGTCCTTTGAGGGTTGTTACTTGGCAATATTTTATATCATAGTTTTTTAATATTTCAGGAATGTTATAATTTTAGTTAATTGGGAGTTAGTAATGTGTCATATGCAATAAAAAATTAAATCGGCTAATTCGGTTGTAAAAAAATATATAACACAATAAAATTCTCTTTCGGCTTGAGTTCATATGCGGAGAACCTCCTGCTTTATAAAACTCTAATATATCACTTTTCGAAAAATTAAAAATAACACATTTTATTAAAATATAATGTACTAATTTTTTTTAAAATAGTTGGGAGCGGGTAGCTCAGTGGTAAGGCACTAAGGTAAGGACCCGGATTCGTATCCGGCTGTTGTTGATAATTATTTTCTGTTTCACTGTAGCCATGAGTCAGTCCTGTGGGTTCCTAAGCCCTCCAGGGTCCACCTTGTCTAATGAAGCGGGTACTCTTAATTGGGTAAAAATCTGGCGGTCGAGTATGAGTCTGGCCAAATCACCTTCTTGCACAACCGTTGGTCCAGTAAACAGTACTTCCTTACAAAGTACTGCACCTCTGACCCTCCATGGGTTGTAGCGGTACAGATGTTTTTTTGATAATGCAAAAAAATAATACTTTTTTATTATTAAATTCAGTGATAAGAAAATATCTCTAATTCCAGACCATAATATGATATTATGACAGTTTGTACAATTGGTCATTGACGTTATTAATATAATCTACTATAGACAGTACTTCGTTACAGTGGTACTTTTCATTTATGATCCTATGTTAACAAAGCTTACAATAATGTTCGCCTACCAGTCGACTAACGTTGTAATTAATCTAGAGAAGTTGCCCCCTTACGTTAATTATTGTTTTGATGAGACCCGAGCCGCATCTGTCACAGCCATGACCGTTCCCACCTAAATCATAATTTAACTTTTCTTGCAGCTGATTATAAGAAGAGTTGTTTAGGTTAGTAAATTATTTTTAAATCAATTTTTTATATTCTCAATTACTTCATAAAATTGCTGTCTATCACATGAGATAAATAATTACTATTATCTTAGTTATGTCTCCGTCAAATACGATCTATAATCTCCAGACCAAAATATGTTTCTTCTTATTACCTACTCAACGAAGATTTTGGTGAGTCTGAAGTTAGGTAACCGCAATACTGTTTTATGATGTACAGTAAACAAAAATAGTTTCTAAGTTTCTTAATATTGTGCTGTAGGGAAAAAAACCTTCTGACGAAATAAAAAAAATATTGTTCCACCTTATCAGTTACCGTGTTTTAGAACTGGGTGTATCAAATAAAAGTATACTAGCTACGACATACGAGCGCTAATACTTTCTGTTTTATAATGAGGACGACAATTAATGATATAGGAGTTAATGAGCAAAAAAAAAAAAGCGAAATATTACCAAGTATTATCTACAAGGCTAATAGTTAGTTTTATTAGTTTGTACTTTATTATGAGACAGGACCCTTGTGTTTTTTAGCTTGATTGCCCCCTCCCACTGACGATGACCTCTGGCCCAATATACTATAGTAAACTTTAGTGCGGTGTGTCCTTCCCATAACATTTACTCCGATTCGAACCTGTCTACATTTTTCCGTTTTTCTCCTTTAGTTATGAAATGAAATAGACTTTTATTTATGCAAAAAAATTAAAATCATACAAAATACAATATAAACATTTAAAGAAGATAGTAATATATATATTACTATCTTCTATATATATTACTACCTAATATATATATATTATTTGACAAAACATTAACTTCTATCAATTTTCTTTCCATCTTTCAACATCCTTAGCTATAGTCAGTGACAACTGGGCTAATGCAACTGTCGAAGCCTTTTAAGGCCAATACTTGCTTTTCCCTTCATGATATGGATGAGGGACCATATCATACATGGAGGGACCTTTAGTTACACATATATTTTTTTTTTTTTATTTTGTATTTCTCCACTATTTAGTGCTGTCAAAAATATGATCTGGTTATTTATTTAAAATTTGAAAAAATGAAAGGTACTTCAGAGGAACATTTTTTCAAAACTTGTCATTTTAGCCTTCCATTTAACTCCATATAACTCTTTTTTTGTTTAAAGATTTGCCATTTAACTCTTCCAACCTCCTCCTTAAAACACATTCTTTACCATAGAATTCATAAGGACTACTTTGATTCTTCAGTTTCATTATGAAGTAAATATTTTTCTTAGTTTCATAAACGGACTAGTTTTTATTTATTTTTATTTTTTATTATTTATTATTATTATTTTATTATTTTTTCTTTTTTTTGGAGGATTTTTGGTACTTCAATACTTTTATAGACTATCTGGTGTAGAATGGTTGCAATGAAGTGATCGTCATTAAGCAACTTATATCCTAATGTGTAACAAATAAAATCATCTACCCATATTTTATTTCATTTTAGATCTATATACGTAGTTTTTAAATATTTAATTATACATTTTTATTAATTTTCTGCCTCCGCGATGTAAGAATGTGGCGCCCCTTAATATTTTGCGCTAGTTTAGTCGTTTCTTATTATTTTTCTTAAGTATTAGGAAACCAAGTAATTTTCCATAAAAAATCATCGAACCATTTTTGAAAATTTCATACGGTACCCAATCATTTTGGTGCTATATCTTTATTTCACTTTTTTAACTGCATAATTTAATCATTTATGACTGTAAAATATCTATTTGTTGTAACCTAATGTATTTCGACTGAATAGATAAATAAATACTGAGCTTCTCTCTTTTTAATCACTTTAACAAACGTGAAAGAAAAACCATTCACTTAAATTTGATATAACAAACTATGAACTTATATGGTTACGATAAAAAGATCAAACTCCAAAGTTATCGTAAAGTCGACAAATATTTAAGTTAAAACTGAACTATCAATGACGATGTTAACTCAGAACGAAATTAATTGACAAAGTAAATGCTCACGAAAGGATGAAGGAATAAATAGGAAAGTGGTCGCTAAGGTCGAGGCGTTAGGATCAGAAAGTTCCCCGTCGTGAGATCTGGATCAGGATTAACTGCTTCAGTAGGAGCTAATGCGCTATCATTCGCCGACAATATACGATACCTTTATCGTATATAATACCTTTTGTCGTATCTGTACAAAAAAATACAAGGATTTATAAGAGCTTAACGACCCACGCCTGCAAAGCGATTGCATATTACTGCCTTGTGGTAACCTTGCGAACCAGAGCACAATGTAACGAACAATGGACAAAAATCTGTATTCTGCTTTTTTTATATTTAATTTGTAACCCTCCGGTCACATTATACAACTATTTGAGGAATTATAATAGTACAAAAACAATAAATAATATCTTACTTAATTTATAATCTTAACACTTTCTTGAGACTGGTTAATATTGTTTAAATAAATAAAATTTTATCCATTTTAGACTCAAATCATTTTTATTCTATTTATAAGTCTGACGTTTTGGCCAATTCGGCCATCCTCAGGGACAATCTTAATGCAATTTTAGAACTAAATCATTTTAAAAACAACTTTATGCAGGCTATTCTGCCCTGGTCAAACCAACAAATTACCCTAATTAGTCAATTTTCACATTAAAATAAAAATTACAATTATTTATCACAGTCACCTTCATTGTTAAAAAGTTATCTAATAAATAATATTTTTATATGGTCAACAAACTCAGTTGTAGTATTGAAACAAATCTGGGGTGCGGTGTGCGCATTACAGAACTTCACTTACCACCCTACTTACATCCCCAAGTTTTGTGTAAGTTGGTTGGCTCGGGTTGAAGCTATCCCTATTTCGTGAAAAAAAAATGTTAAGACCGGGGATGGCGAATATTATTAACATTTTATTTTTTTGTTGATCTAAAAAATTCGTATTTTAGGGTTTCTCGATTTCGGTATAACGAATACAAATTTTGTTCCCGCACAGTGTTACACTTCCTTCGTGGAATCCTAAAGATTACTAACTCTTCCGTGCGCGAGTCCGCGTGTTTATCCATAAACACACATATACGAAAAAAATGAGATGGAAGATAATAAAATAGGAAAAGAGAAATTTAATTAATGTTTGATTAGATAGTCTGTTGAAAAAAAAATTGAAAACTAGCCAGAACCCGGTAGAGAAGTAATTATAAGCCATAATTATAATATATTATATTCCATTCTAAGCAGGCTAAAGTACAGGGATTTCACATAACGCTTTTCGTTTACCTTCCTGTATAATGTTTCTAAACCAAGAATAGTCCTCAATGATAAATAAGAACAAATTTTGATCATAATCGTAATTTTAAATAACAGTGGATGGCAAAATTTTATTCTATATTTAATCAATTTTACTTTAAGCTTTAACATCTGCCAATAAAACTATTTTCAAATAAAATTACTTAATAATGATAGAATTATCTAATGATAATTACTAAAGTAAGTTAATTGTAATAACATGATAAATACAACATCCATCTGTCTATCCTGTTATCCCAGAGTTCTATTTTTACCAGAATCAGAAATTAGGATCTTGCACGATTGGCAACGAAATTGGATTTCATCAAACTTGAAATCACAAAACCTTCTGTGTGTTGCTGGGCCTCATCCTTGAGACAATAGAAGAGAGGACATGGTTATAATAGACCTCAAAATTGGACACTGTTGGTTGACCCATGGCCATCTGTTAACAAGGAGAGATCCACCTCAGAGCTGATTATGTAAAGCAGCGATTACAGTGTTCCATATCTCTGAGGAGTGCCTCCGATAATGAGGGATCATGAAAAATGTGGTATTCCTCAACAACGCTCCAGGGTTTTGGGTGACAATTGATGGGAATATTAACAAAACCACTGAATTCATTGAAACCATCAGATTTTTTTACCCTGATATGTATCTGATTCGTGAATTGTCATTGAACAATTTATTAACATCATAAATTACCATTTAATTTCTAATTTAATAGGAAAATAAATTTTTTAGTAACAGTGGCAACAATAACCACCATAACCAGTTTTTGTCCCTTAAATTCAAACAACATAATATGAAATAGCCCATACTATTTTTTTATTTGCAACACTCAGCTTACCTTCTTTTCTGCTTAAAATTGAACAATCAATTAAAATTTAATTTTTCTCTAAATAAAAATTCAAATTGCAACACTTTATTTTCTCTTAAACTATGAGCAGCATAATACATTTATAGATTAGGCTATTCGATAAAAGTATGTGGTATTACTTATTATAGATTGAAATGATTTTTTTATATTTCATTTCCTTACGGAATTTTTATTTATTTATTTATTTTTATGGAGCCTAGACCTGAAAAAATGATACTCCAGCTCCCCTCTTGTAGTCAGTTGTTAAAAAACATAGAGAACCATATGATGCAGTTGAATTTTTATCTTTCATATATTTTTCACTTTGATTTAAATAATTTTTATTAAAATCATTACCAACTATAAATAATAATATCATACAAAGCTCTAAAAGGTTTTTTTTTTAATGTTCATCAAAATAACTTACTATGAAAGAAACTATTAGTGGATTAACTATATTTTGTTTCTATCCCTCATCACTCCATCACTTCTAAAAATAATAATAAATGGGGAAATCCGTTCCTTGAAATGAACTGTCCAATAAACTATAATTTTTTTTACTTTAAAATCAACTACTTATAAGTACAAAATTATAAGACATAAATTATACAATGATATAAAAATAATAATAAATAAATAAATTGGGTTTTAGATTCAACAACTCTAATGCCATTCATAGTATAACTGTAAAACTAAGTATAATTTTTAATATCTGAAAAATAAGTTGGTTTTAGCTGTAAAAAATACAAAACATACACAGATACAAGCAATGAAAGAATACTTTCTTAAAAAATAAAGGAGAAATTATATTCATAGAAAATATGGAACTGAAATAGAAGCAAAATAAATCAAATTACAATTAATAAAAAATATTTTATTTCCCTTAAAAAAAAATTATTAATATACTTAAATAAAATATAGATGTTGTTCCATTATGAAACTAGACATTTTATTATTATTATTATGAATTTACTAACGGTTAGTAATATACTCTAAGTCAT
The DNA here is from genome assembly GCF_000696795.3 of Halyomorpha halys. Lineage (NCBI taxonomy): Eukaryota > Metazoa > Arthropoda > Insecta > Hemiptera > Pentatomidae > Halyomorpha > Halyomorpha halys. Next base: position 307,280 of record NW_027108234.1, read on the forward strand.
AATAATTTTAATTTGTTTTCAAGGTATTCAATCATCAATGTAATTGTCATCAAGGTAAATAAGACAATTAATTATATGTGCATCTCATATAAAAAGAGATGACTGATGGAAAAAAGAAGAAACAGAATTATATTTCATAATTGGCACAAATTTCATTTATTGCACATGTAAACATTTTTCTTGTAGAAGTATACACAATTATCACTGATTAGTATGCTTCCTGACTCATTATCAGAGTCCCACATCCTCTCCATAGAGACCTTTTATAATTAGCAAATAGTGATGTAAAAATATTGTGTCTAGTGGCTCATCTTTAGATAAATTAAAGTGTGTTATTCTTATGAGATAATTAGTGAACAAAATGATGAAGAAATGTTTCAAATCATTTTGGAGATTTGGAAAAAAGAAATATACCGTTAGTTTATTCTGTTCTCAAAATATACTGTGCATAAGTTATAGTTTATCAATTATTTCATGTTAACTATATAATATCTCGTCTGTTTAAAATTGTGCTTGATAGTCTTTCATTAATTTCAGTATGCAGTTAATAAGAAAACTACAATGATTCCCCCTGTAGACAAAAAAAATCCAATCAAAGTAGCAGGATACCTGGAAAAAAGAAGTAAAATGGTAAGGAAGTTGAGTTAAATAATTAGAAACATTAGTTAATTGTTGTGCTTTAATGTGTTACCGTAATTATTGAATCAAATTACTAACATAGTCTTGAGTTACAGAATTACAAAATTTCATATTCATGTCAGATTTTCAAATGAGAGATTTTTAATTATGATTAAATGAAGAGTTTACAGAAGATGATATAGTGTATACCCCAAAGAAAAAAGTTTTAAATTAAAAAAAATTTTAATCCTTTTTTCATGAAAAAATTGAAAAATGCTATTTTAACCAAGAAAAGTGGAATAACTTTAATCCATAGAAAAAAAAAACCTCCATGCATAACAAGTTCTTATCACCTAAGCCCTGTGTTAGACTGTTTTAAAATTAAATAGTGTTATGATAAGAAATGTTCATTACTTCCAAAAAAAAAAGTGAGTTATATTTGCTAGTATCATATAGCTATTTACTGTTATTATACTATTTTCCCAAAATACTACCTGCTTATTATGACACATTTAAAAAACTGTATTATTTCGAAGCTGTAGAGTTATTAAATAAAAATGCTCAACTAAAAAGTTTATCGCTTTTGAAATTTTTCTTCGGGTTATGCGATATAACACCTGTTTTGTATTTAATTCTAAAATATTATTCTTCTGACCTCTACCCTTTCCTGTAAAAGCTAATGGATTCATTCAAATTTATTTCTACTCAAACAATAAGACTGATCTAGTTGTGAAACAAAACAGTGCCATGTATTTCTTCATATTCACACCAAACATTTTGTTGCACAAGTTTTGCTTATCCAGAATTTCAAATCAAGTATAATTTTTGTTTTTGTTTTCTCTCTGGTATAAAATATATATTTCATTCATATCTGTTTAACATGTCATTTATATGTTTTCATGTGATTAATTTCAACAGGTATTTAAACAGTTTACACAATTGATTGAAGCCAACCACTTTTATTTATAAAAGTCTATTTTGCTATTCAAAGGTGATGATGTATAAGTCAGCTTATGACTCATTTGTCTCAAAAGTAAAGCAAACCTCTAGTTGACTGGAGGCACAGATACAGCCTGTTTATTTCATTTGGATGTAACATTGTTTTAATTAATTAAGTAATCTCTTTCAGAAAGTTGTTTGCCGGTGGAAAAAATTGTGGTTTGTATTAGAAGGAAGACTGCTTCTCTATTACAAATCTCAGTTGGAATATCTGAGCCTATCCCCTTGCAGAGGCACTGTGAACCTTGGCCTAGCTGCCAGTGTAGCTCCAGGCAAAAGTAATGAGATCATTGTATCAACTCGTTCCAACACAGTTTCCTTGGTATGAAAAATATAATTCTAAATTTACTTATATATTATTCACAATTTATCTTTTTATTCTCCTGTAATGTTTAATTTCAGAGAGCACTTAACAGATCAGAATATGACATCTGGCTTCAAGCACTAATGGATGCAATGCATCTTCCTAATACAAGCCACTCCATATGCTGTTCTAAGCCTGTGCGTCATTTCAGATACTCAACTGGGGTAGGCATACTTCAACCTTTGGCTTAATTTACTTAATTCATTCAGTCTATATCAAGAGAATGTCAATCTTTGTTGTGCTTGTACTGTTTCACATTCTGATTTCTTTAATAAAAATCATCTTTATAAGATTTTTCTTGAAGACCGCAATACTTTATTGTCTTCTATCTCAAACTTGTACTTAATAATTAAAAAAGTAAATGAAATGAACCTGTACTACTAATGCATGTAAAGTGTCTTGGATTCAGAACTGGATAAGGAAGTTCTATAAATCAATAATGGAATAACCAAAGATATGTTTAGTGTTTCAGCATTGAGCTCAAATACCAGGTTTTTCTCCTAACAAATAAAATATCATGTCCTGATATAAAATTATAAAGCTTCTCCATGAGTCTCTTCTCAGATTCAATCCTTAGATGATTGGATACAAAATAATTTTTTTTAATGTATCCCAACTCGAATCCCCCCCCCCAAAAAAAGTGGAATGCACTAAAAAAAAAAATATCCATATGCTAAAAACAAATTTCATTAATCTTACTTTTTGTGATTCTAGTACGTATTACTCTTTTGTTTGACAAATCATCCACATCAATGTATGTCAAAATTAAATACAGTTTTAATACTACAACCTTGATTTAATAAGATTTTATCTTCTATAACCATGATTACGAGAAATAGAGCTTCATATTTACAATTTATTGTTAAAATCGTACATCAAGGTTTGGGATGGGCAGCAAAATATTACTCAAAATTTTGCTTTATTGAGCCAGACCTTTTGGTCACTATTCCATTATTCTCAGAAAACTGAGAAGAAATATCAGACAACATATCAATTGAAGGGCTTGCTCTAGGAAAATTATAACTGCAAAATTTAACAAAACAATTTTTTCGGATAATGGATCTTTATGAACTAATCTTACTGTTGGTAGCATGATAAAGATAGCAAAGAATCAGTCGTTGATATTTAATGAAGGCTTTTATGCCCCAAAACTGAAAAATGTTGATTTGATCAAAGGTAGGACTTTTTTTTCTAATGCCTGAAAAGTTTGAACAACCATTAGTTTTAACCTTTATAGAGGAAGCTCTTCTATTTTATATTAAAAAATATATGATTATTAATTACATTGGTTGTATCAATTATGTATATATAAATTTAACTATCCCAATGTTAAACGTATAAAAACATTATTTAATATTATCTAATACTATTTATTTTTCAGGGTTTAGAAGAGCAACATATAAGGACTTACGGAGACTACTTTACAAACCATGCCCATACCCTGTCAGGCAGATTATCTCCAGTCATTCCCAGGCATTCTTCTGAGCGAAGAAAGGAAGGACCAATAGATCTAAAACTAGAAAAGCTTGCCCGGCGCTTTAATAAAATAGCTGCAAGTGACAATACTATTCCTGAAAACTTCAGGCTATCTTCAAGGGATAGCTTAAAAAAGAATTTATTGAGAAGATCTATAAGTGTAGAAGATGAAATGAGTAGATACTCTGAAAACATCTATGAAACAGTAGACTCAACTAGATTTCAAAATAGAAACCCTAGGAGGGTAATTCGTTCTGATAGTGACTGCCTTTTGATGAAAGAAAGATTATCTCATCATCCTGTTTTTCGATCAGAGCAAAGAATTAAAGCTATATTTGACTCATCCTATTTAAACGACCGTGACTCATCAATTAGTATGTTAAAGAAAAATAGAATAGACAAGAGTGAAAACAGAATCGAAAAATTGTTTAAAATGAAACTTGAATCAAATGGTTTGGCTGAAAGGAAAAAAGACATAAAAAGTGATACTGACTTAACATTAAGGAAACCAGATGACATAGTGCACACTGGGAGCTGTAATGTTGTCTACAGACCCATAGAGGTGCTTCCATCAAATAGCAATCATGAATATTGCCTTTGCAGTGACTGTATCAGAAATCAAGATGTTTTGAAACAGCCTGTTCAAATTAAACCTTCTAAAAAAGCAAAGCGCAGTAATTCGATACTAAAACATTTTATGAGAAACAAGAATGATGTGTGCAGCCCGTTAGTAAAAAAAAATTCAGTGAAGAGAAGATCACTAAGCTTCCTGAAGAAAATTTGGAGGAAAAAAGAACCAAAATTCGAAGATGATATTTCTTTTAATACAGAAGAAAATGACATGCAAGAAATTTATGTTCCAAGTTGTGAAAGGGTATTTATTGATTTTTAAATTATAATACCACTACTGTATGTTTAAAAATATTTAACTTTGTTTTTGATGTTGTGTTTATGCTGATTATATCTTCAACAGTACTGTCTACTAGACTAAAAGCTTAAACTAAAAATAGATCTCTCCTTACAATAGTCCATCCTCCAGGTGCCGTATTTGGAAAATAGGTCCAGTGTAAAGCACTTCCATCTCTCTTGTTCTCTCCTTAGGGTTTTAATTAAAACTATTGTTCTCCTCCAATTCTCTCATTGCTATATCTTATCTCAATGTTCTGATCCAAAACCTCTTTTTCAATGGTGCATCTTCTTTTCCTTGCCATGACCAATATAAACCATTTTTGAAGGAGATGGTGAGGGCCGTGGGCAAGAAGGAAGTTCTGTTGTACTTCTTGTAGTGGTACTTCTAATTTATAAATTGAGCACCCCACATTTCCACATATCAAATTAAAGTTATTGCAGGTGGTAGAATCATTAAATCATGATCACCTTGTACATCTTGCTAATGTGTTAATAAAGTTTAAGTCTATATCAAACACAGTTTGTATGTTCATTTAGATTTCTAAATAATCCAGTAATGATACTTCCAGGAGATAGGATTTTGACTATTACATTGTAAAAAATCCCAATAACAAGATCTAGATCTGCCAACACCCAGGGAATCAAGATGTTATAGAAAACTAATAAATCATAGAAAAAACATTTGAACTTTCCATCATTGTTGATTTGTCTGTTTTGATCAATACGATAGAATTAAATCAGATGTTTTAAAATTTTCTGGCATGCATACCTACATAATACTCTGAAAAATCCACATTTCTATTATAATAACCAAGTACAACACTGGAAGAAAGTTTTAAATAGTTCCACATTATCCATTTAAAAAAAAGTTGAGAAAGTCGTGTATCCTGTAGGATTATATAGAAAAATTAAACATTTATTCTAAGGAACTAGACCAAACATCAAATTTTCTAATGTAAATAAAAGGCATATTGATGGTTTAATTTATATTATTCAATGTTTCACTCTTGTCTCTATTAATATTTGAGCCCCTTAGGAACAACTACAATTTTTGACAATTACGATTAATGACAACCACTACAATTAGTGAATTAATCACTTACATTAAACAATTTCCAATAACAGGTATGTAAACCCTATTAAAAAAAAATTAAATAGATTTTTATAAATTCTGAAGGTGGAGACAAAATCCCTGAAAGTAAATTAATATTTTAAAAAATATATTTCTCAGTTTTGCATAAAAATTTCACAAGTTTCTCTTTGTTAATATTTTTTTACGAAAACTTCCATTATTCACTGTATTTTCAAAGTTGTGAAACTCTCATGTAAATATAAGCTCACTAAATTAACATTTTACCAGACAATCTTATATACTTGAATTTCTAAGTTCTTAGTTTCTCTATTCTTCCTTCATTTGTTTGAGAAAATACAAATTGTTTAATATTACAAATATAATACTGACATTCATGTCAAAGAATAGAAAAGTAGCTATTTATGGAAAGTCTGAAAATTTGTACTCATCTAAAAGAGGCTGTTGCTTGATGAGCAAGAATCTTTAGCTCTGATATTGATTATTTGTTTCCCTTAAGTTTTATAATTTAAAAAAAAAATGTATAGCGTATGTATGTTTTCTCATGAAAATCATGATAAAAATCTAAAAATGATAATAACAATGTTAGTTTTAATTCATCTTTTGTTTTCTCAGGTGTATAGAATGTTATTTCTAAAGTAAACACATAAAAAAAAAAAATGTAGCCACTTCTTAAAATTAAACTTAATTTGCATGAGGTGCAGGTATAGAACTTTTCCTTTCCCCAGCAGTAACAGATATTTTTTGTAAATTATAGAAACTACCAATCACCGAATCAAAACGGCATATGAAAGTGGCATAAATAAATTTTTATTTATTATGAGAAATTGAAATTTTTGTAAATGTACTAAAATTATATAGACAAAAAGAATTTATTTGTTACCCATGATTCACCCATCTTTGAAAGGCTCAGTGAGGACGTAATTCTGGTAAATGTGAATGAACTGTTCTACATTACATAAATTATAATCCTAAACCACATAGAATATTCCACGTTTCACAGGATTCAACACAGTTTAAAACCCTGCAATGTGGGGCGAAGCAATGGTTACTAATAAACAGTTTTTATGCTATTTTTTAACCGCCACCCAGACCATCTACCTACAACAAATAAAAAATATTTAAATTTAAATCCTCTTCACCTTATTTATAAGGTTCCAAAATAATGAATAATTATATCACGAACAGATTAATAATACACTTTTATACTTTAATAATAAGTTATTCATATCACTAATACAATTTAATATTAGATCATAGATCCAGGCTCTTGCTGGATAAATTATTGAAGTAATATTCATAAAATTCAATTACAAATGTTATTAAACAATAAATTGTGTACTAAATATTATATTATGAAAGTATTTTTAAATAGCTCATTTAATTAAGAAGTATTAACTAATTGATTAGAACTACAGTCGATGGCTGTAACAGTGGTCCCAAGTTTGTGACTGAAAGTACCTGATGCTTGTGAATATTTTAGTGAATTTATTACATATTGGTTTATTGAGTGACAAAATATCAGATTTTTAGATTCTGACCCATTTTTAGTTTTAGTTTTAATTATTCCAATATTTAAAATTTAACTGATTCTCTATGTTACAGGCTGGCTCTTGCAACTATAGTGCTGTGGAAATGTGCCTAGAATATGAGGCTCCTCTTCCAGAACCACCCCCTGATTATGGCCATGCAGGTATACATAATTGTTGTCTAATAGATTAAACATTTAACTATAATAATCAAGAACTTAATAATAAAATATTACTGAATAATAAAAGAAAAATAGAAACTTCATCAAAACCGAATTGAGAATTTAGTGTAAAATTAGTAAGTCACAATTTAAAAATGTTCTACAACTTACAAAACAATTTATTTTAGACATTTTCTGAACTATACTCCTGTTTCCACACTATCTAAATATTCTTTGAACAATTTATTAACATTAACATTATTTTGTATCAACATAATTTTAACATAAATTACTCAACATAATTTTAACATAAATTACTAAACATAATTTTAACATAAATTACTCAACATAATTTTAACATAAATTACTCAACATAATTTTATTTTCAAAGACCATCAATCATCAAGCAATAATGAGTATATAAATGTATATTCTTATTGAGAGGAAACAAATAATAATTCTCCTCTGACAATAAAATTGCAACTTATATTACATTTTGTTAAGAGGATGTGGTAGTCAAATATATTAAAATCATAACTCTTAATCTATATGATTTTCAATAGATACTTTATATTGTCTTTAATTTTTCATGACAAAACTAATTTACAACATTAATAATAAATTCTTATGGTACACATTTGCCCATAAAACATTTTTAAAACCTAATTGTTAATCAATATAAATTATTAATTTTTCATTACAAAACTAATTTACAACTTAGTACTTCAATCAGAATTAAATTCTTATACTTTTTAAAGTTTCTAATAGATCTTTCATAATAATGTAACACACTCATAGGAAGGTGGAATTATATGATCATAAACAAATTATATTACATTTTAGATAACAATATCTTATTGCTATTATACTACTTCACATTTTATCTACACAATTTATCAAGTATATTGTAAAGAAATGTATAATTATTCATTGATATTAAATAATAACTAATCAATAACACGCATAAATAAATACGATTAAAAATGTATACTTAATTTTAATCCTGATCAATAAAACAGAAAAAAAATGAGGATGACAGGACAATTTATTATTTAAGAAACTTTTAATAATAGTTCAACTAGTTGCGTAAAGATAGCAGCACAAATCGAGGAAACTAAAAAAATATTAGTTCTTTTTAGTACCGCAAGAGGCCAGCACCATCCAGCGATGCATTGCTAAAGGAATAAATATCTGGCAAGAAATTTTTCATTTTGTACTAGGAAATTAGAAAGTCACAGGAGCTAACTATTTAGGGAAGGCACTGATGGGATCTTTGAGCTCCTGTGATCTTCTAATCTCCTATTACGAAATGAAAATTTTCTTGCTAGGATTGGACTTAGGAAAGGGCGGTTTGGATGGTGCTGGCCTCTAGCGGCGCTAATTGGAACTAATATTTTCTACCTCCCTTGATTTGTGCTGCTACCTTTAGGTAGTTAGTTGAACTATTATTTTAAAATTTTAAATTAATTTATGCTTGTCTGGATTTACTTGGGAAATGTTTCAATGAATGGTACTGGCCTCTTACGGCATAAATTGGTACTATTATTTTCTGCCTTTCTTGATTTGTGCTGCCATCTTTGAGCAGTTAGTGAAACCATTATTTTAATGTACTTTTAATTCTAAATTGTCATTCTTATCAATATTTTTCCTTTTGTTTTATTAATCGGAGTTAAAATGATGTATATTTTTTCAATAATATTTACTTATGCGTTAGTTGCTGCTGGTTAAATAGTTTATACATTCCTTATGATCTTAGTAACTAGATAAACAGTGGAGATATATGTGAAATAGTAAAATAACAACATATTATTTAAAAATTTGATATTATTTAATTATCATTTGACTTTTACTATGATAAAATAATCCAACCGTTCTATGAGAGTGTTGGATTGTTATAATAGATCAGTTAGTCTAACACTTGTCAAAACAAAATTATAAATTTGTGTTTAACTTTTTAACAATCAGCATCAGACATTAAATGTCTTTAACTTTGTTAAAATGTGGTTCACCAAATGAGAAATTTTAATTGATTTTGACAAGAAAGTGAATGTCCAAATTGTAAATAGACTAATGATTGAGTAAGCAAGGAAGTGATTCGGTCAGGATCACCCTCAACTACCAGGTTTCTCCACTAATTAAAGGGCACCAACTTTTTAGAGGGGTTGCGTATGCCCCAATCTCCTTGGTTCAATCCACAGCTGATGTAACAGAATAAATAATTAACAACCTCAATCTGATTCAAACCTGAGCCTGAGAGATAGGAACACAGTGCTTTACTCATTGAGTTATAATTCTTTATAGAATCCTTTCATTGAATGTAGTGAAAGAGGACAATGGTTTAAGTGTTTATTTGCTTAGTATGAACTATAAGTTAATGAAATGAAGTTTGTTTTTAGTTTTTTATTGAATGATAAGCATTAGAATAATTGAAATAAAATTATCAAAATAAATGAGCAAGCTTAAAATATATACAGTTTTTGGTTCCCTGCTACCAAAGTTAGGGGTTTTACCCTCATGCAGGATATGAAAAAAAAAAAAAATCTTGTCCTCAGAATTGAAAATCTTGTTTGTTTTAGACATCAAGTGACAAGTTTGGTTCCGAGTCTGTTTTCAGGTATAATTGATCTGATTTTTATGACACTGTCAGGATTGAGCAAGTTTGTATCTAGATGGTTTTATATTGATTCCATCAAATTCCATCCATTACTTTTGCTGAAGTTTGTGTTTGTATAATTATTTATTTCTCAGTACATCTATATTTCTAAAACATGTCATCTAATTTGGCCCAAATATGAAGGAAATTTGGAAATCAGTGATGTATTGGTCTGGTATCAATCCTATTCACTACTTTCGCTTCATCATAATGTTTAGATATACATGTTTCAAACACAGCTGGCTCCCTCCCATATCTTTTATTCTAAAACAATGATTCTAATTAAATAATAAAATAAAACCAACTTACCAACTTCGGGCTATCAAGAAAATTAAAAGACATAAAAGTTAAAATCACTATTTATTTAATATTAGAAAGATGACAAACTTTAAAAAATATATATATTTAAAAATTTACTTGAGACATATCAAAAAAATCATGAGCACTTTTTCAAAGTATATTTTTTTTAGGAACATCAGTGATATGCTGCTAAATCTTTCTTTATGTTATCCAACTTCTAAGTTAATTTTTTAATAGTTTTAATTTATCAATCACAAGAGTTAGGGGACCCTACGGCTCGCAATGCCCTAGGCCTCTCAGTGTAAAGATGGCACTCCTTACAACAATAATATTTCTACCTATCCAGTAGAAACAGTGAGGAAGCAATACTCACCTATGTATTTGGCCAACATTTTTTAAATACTGCAAAATATTTAAAATTTACTTATTACTTACTACCTCTGAAAATATAGGGACATTACAAAGTAATTTATGAACAGTAATAATTAGTCCCACATTATTCAACTAAAGCTAATAATTTTTCTGAAAGATACAGATCACTGCCAAGCACCAGAGCTACCTCCACGGCGAGGACCGACACCTTGGGACGAGCCTACACAGAGCCGGATAAGTTTAGAAGATGAACCTCCTGCATTACCCATCAAGAAGAAGAAAAGAAAGGGTAATGCATTAGACTTTCTGTTCCAAGACGGTTACGATTCAGGGCTTCGCTTTCTCTTCAATGAATCTGAAGATAACAGCCAGAAAGAACTGGGAGAAATCATGGCCCAACTTGCAGACATCAGTGTGGCACCTCTCAAATACACTAATGATCAGGTAATAACAAAAGTTTTAATTAAAAAATACATTTTTTCTTCAGTGGTGACAGCTAATCATAGATCTGTAAATAAATAAGATTTTAAATGAAAATGAAAATCTGTGCCGCTACAATCCATGAATGGTCAGAAGTTCAGCACTTTGTGAGGAAGTGCCATTTCTTGAACAATGTTTATGTAAGGAGGTTATTTGCTCATGATCACACTCAACCCCCAGATTTTTCCCCAATTACGGGTACCCATCTTATGAGGCTGGATGACCACTGAGGGATCATTTCCTCCTTGAAAATCTCAAACATCAACAGTTAAATTTTTTTTTTTTCACCTAGAAATTATGAAGGATAATATGATAGAATACTAAAATGTACATTTAAGTTGACTTATTGTTCAAAAACTGCTCCAGTAATGTAGCAACAAGTCTAAATTGTTCCTTTATACATTCACGTTTTCACTTTCATTCACTTTTGTTCCTTTTTTCACTTTTTTTAAATACTTTAATTAAAGTAGATAAATAAATAAAATTTCAAAAGTAAAAATCTTGGGAACTTGTGTAATCAATGGATTACTTAAATGAAAATTTATTTTAAAAGCCAAAACATATTCTATGTGAATCATTTCATTTCAGGACAATGACGAAGATCCAGATTATGACATCCCAAGGCCTCACGATTCACTGTTGCTAGATCTTCCAAAAACGTTTTGTTCCCCCGATAAAATGCAACCAACTAACTTCTTCAGCCACTTTGAAGATTCACTAGATTTACCGCAATCCAGGTAGCATAACATTATTTACACAATCTCATCTAAATTTAATTTTTAAAAGAATTTTAATAAAGAAAGCAATTCGAAAAATAAATATTTTTAAAAGCACAAAATTGCTAACCTATGTATATATAGCTTATAAATTCCAGAAACAAATTAGGTTCCACAGAGAATCAAAAACAGTTTGCACAACAGAACAACGTTGTAACTCCTGTGCATCCAAAGAGAAGTGGTGAGGTCTCCAGCATCAAGATCCCTCGTATATTAAATTAAATAGCCTAAAAACCATTGTTAAAATCTAAATTCTTTATGGAATGTAATTATCACATATTCATTGGAATTAATAGGTGAATTAGTTAAATAAATATTGGACACAAAAATAAATAAAGCAGAGAATTGGGCGGGGTACCAATTCCTTTGATAGCCAGGGGTGGGTGTACTGTGCAACAAGAATACTTTAATAGGTCAGCAGATTTATTTCTAAACAAAGAGATTGATATAAAGATGGATACAATAGTCCTAAATTGAGTGAATAGTCTAGCATCTCAAGAAATTCATGCTTTGATAGAATTATTTTTTTTCTTAAATACACTTCTGGTAAAAACTTAATGAAATATTTTTGAGATTTGATTCAGAAAATCCTGATAGAAAATAAAATATAATACAAAGAAAATCATCATAGAATCATAGAACCATACTTTTACTTTTCAAGCAGTATCTAGGATATCCTAAAATATATGAAAAAATGATCAAGTTTGAACTGTTTGTTGTTGCATGAAAAAATAATGGAATCTTATTTTGTTTGCCTCTACAGATCTTGTAGCTCTCTGGCCACTCGGACCTACCTTCTTCACATCTGCCTGTCTTGGGCTAATACTTTCAAGTTTGCTGCATACTTGAAACTTATAAATATATAATCTAATGGTCTCAGCTAAGGTTGTTAAATGTTTACTACTGCTAGATTGTGCAATCACAATCACACAGTTTAAATTATAATTCAGAACTGGATTGATATGTGAAAGATATAACCCATTCATATTATTGAATTCTCTAATGAAAGAAAACTCCACCTTGTATGAAATTGTTCCATTTTTTTAGTAGCGTAAAAGTTTGCTGGCCATCAACTCCATTTGTTTCTTATTTATTTATACCTGTATTAATTTTATTTTTTTACTTATTAGATTATATTAGTGATAGTAAATTTTGTGAGTTTAAACATTGTAATACTAATTCTACAATTTTATTTTTATCTCTAAGGGTTGTTAATATATATCAGAGTTTAATCCATAACTATTTCCGTGAGATGTGTAATGAAAGATGTAGCTAACCATCATATAGTTATGACATTACTGGCATTTGTTTCATGGTAAGTTAGGAATGAGTTAGTTTTGTGTGGCCTATTCTCAGCCTAGTCAAGTACGACTTTTCTACATTTAAGGCTGGAGGTACACCAAGGCTTGAACTCCTTTGTTACAGTTTTTAGTTTATTTATTGGGCTTTCGTTCCATACAGATTGCCATTATTCTATTCATCACTTTATTAGCAGTTTTATTCAAAAGCCGTTACCGCCATATTTAAGGTGTTCAAATCAGAGCAGACTTGACCACAGTTTGGGGAAAATTGAGTTTGAAGTATCAAAGCACTTGTGTAAATCATGATATTTGTAGGCTGTATAAAGAATTTTATTAACTTCAAAACCATTTAGGAGACATAGCCAGTTTAACATATTAAGGACTAATGTCTTTGATATTAAGTTAGCAATACAAGAGTGGATCTAGAAGCTTGATCCAATCAGTCACTGATAACTTCTATGTTAACAGTTAACTGAAATGTTAAGGATTAACTTTCAAAAGTAGTTCAAAGCAGTTTTGACAAAAGTTATATAAAAACGTCTAAACAATTTTTATCAAAATCACAGTTGAAGGTAGGAATTGAAGCTGATCTCAAGAAAGTACAAGTGCCTAGTTATTTTATTTTAGATAGTAAGAGGAACTGACCGATAAAATTAAGCCATGGACATTTAAATACTGAGAAACTAATAATTTGGTAAATAATCCCAGCAGTCGATCATTTTTATTTCCAGAAAAAATTTACAATTACAAGAAAAAGAGTAGTGGTACGATATAAATTAGTACATAAACATCAGTTGCTAACAACAAATTTAAGTATAAATGATATAATGAATATAAGGAATAATATAAAAAAAAGAAAATGGTACAGGTGCGGTCAAGAAACAACTCTAGTAGTACAGAAACTATTTATTTATATTATTTCAATTTCTTGAGACAAGGTAATTATTTATTAAATAAATCAAAACTTGTATCCTTTTTTTGTCTCAACACTTTTTATTTCAAAATAAAAAGTGTTGAGACAAAAAAGGATACAAGTTTTGATTTATATAACTTAAGTAGTTTATTATTAGTTTAAATAATTTTTGTACTATTTGAATTGTTCCTCAACTGCTTCCTTTAATTATTCTTAATATCATTTATACTTAAATTTGTGTTTACATAGTAATTTACACCTTGTCAAGTCTTTTTTTTGTATCTAATAGTAATATTCTTCTAATATAAAGAATAAAATTATAATTTTTTAAGTGATTGTTTACTCATAAATACTTTTGAAGTACATAATTAAGAACTTTATTTTTGTTTCAATCACTAGGTTTGAAGAATTCACTATGGCACCAGATTCTCTGGAATGTGATCCATGGTCCCTGAGCGAAAGTGAAAGTACTTCTGATAACTGGACCCCACAAACCCAGATACGAAAAGAGATCAATTCTTCTACTTATAGCTCTCAAGAAACATTTTTTAAAGATTCACTCAATGTTCCAAATGGAGGAAAGAATTATTTAAATATACAAAATAACTTCATCCAACTCCACACCTAGTCTTAGTCATTGTTTTTATTTAATATGCGTGTAATTGTATAAATAATGTTATCCTCAAATTGTAATATAAATTGTAAATAGTTAGTATTCGATGTTATTTTTTTTTAAATAGACATGTAGACATAAAAAAATCTATAACAATAAAAATAAAACCATTATTTTATATTTTCATTGATACACTTTAATTATTTCCAATATACGAAGGTATCTTACAATAAATAGAAAACTAATATAGTTTACAGTTTTAAATAATACAACAAAAATACTGAATAAATATGTCATTACAATTAAGTTATGGAATATATATATATATTTTTTTTATGTTGGTCTTTTTGAAGATGTTGAGGTGTCAGATAATTTATCTTGAAGCTGATGAAGTTCAAATACAATATCACAACCACATAAAACAGGGCCTTAGTGTAAGTATAGATTAATTAAATAATCAACTTGAGGAAAAGGTTTTTATAATTGGACCTCTCTTTAACTAAATAAACAAACAGTTATCAAAGTTTTATTGTGAATATACTTGCAATAAGTACCTGGTAGTAACATTTTTTTTTTAATTATTTAAAGCATTAATTAATTATTAATCATATATCCTAGGCAACAATAAAAAATATCTTTTTAGATACAGCCCAACAAGTAATATTGTTTATTTATCACATGATTTAAAATAAGAAAAGGTGTAATATTTGTTTCTTTTTTTAAATATCACTTTCAGGACCTGATAAAATTAAAAAAACAATCAAAAATAAATATTATCACTTCACGCGCCGTAGTAAAAACAATTTTTATACAACTGTTATCATAAATGCTAATAAAAATTATAACGAAGTACAAAATTTTCAATTATCCATCTCATTTACAGTGAACTAGTTTTCAAAGGCACTGTCATCATGGAAACAAACAAATAAAAACAATACTTATCTGAAAAATACTTTTCATGTTTGTTAAAAAAAATAGAAAAAAAAGGGATAAATTTGAGAATATAACTAATCAGTGCCGACATACAAAATACACGCTGTAAGCATATACTTTAACATAATTATATTAATATCAACTATGTTGTTTTTCCCTTATACATATATAAATCAAAAAAATTATTCTAAAGTGTTTGAAATTAATGTTCTCGATGGACCTATAAGTGATAAAACGGGTCCAAGTTAAATACATGGTGTAATTATGAGTAGCTTACTAGTTAAAAACAATTCACTGGGTGAACTATACAGTTTCTTCAACAATTTCTCGAGCAGTTGTAGCTTGTAATAATTTAACTACAGCAACTCTGAGGAGTAGGATCCATTCCTGATCTCTTAGTAATATACATACGAGTGAATTCTTCTGAAACAGTCGGGTGAATGCCTACGGTATTTTCTAACTGCTCGAATGTCATACCACACCTAAAAAAAAAATGTATGCAATGAAATATACAACAAATACATTCTTTAATAACAATGCACAACTAAAGAAATAAAAACTTACTTGACCGCAGCTGCATAACCCTGGATAACTTCACCAGCATGCGGACCTAAAAAGTGCATACCAACAATAGTCCGAGGAGCATTTCTTAAGCATACCACTTTTAGATAGCATCTTGCAGGACTACGTTGCGGAATGAAAAATTCCAAAGGCTTATAAAAAGCATGGTAAACCTGAAAAATTCAAAATCGTTACTACCTCTTTTTTAAACCATACATAAAAGTTGTTACAAAATTTTAATTATACAATCTGTCCTAGTGAAACACTTTTCAGTCTAATCTGATTTGCAATTGGCCCTACTGTCCTGCCCTAGGTTTGAGAACATAAGGGCGTTAACCCCAAATATAAAAAAATCATTATTGTGTACCGGCTTTATCTATTTATTACCCAAAATAGATGGTTTATTGAATCACAAGATTAATTATCCTAGCAATCCATATATTGTTGTTGCCAATAATGTGACATTGGAAATATCAACTTTTAATTCAATGTCAAAAACTGATGGAGGTTTAAGTCAAAGTGGTGTAATTAACATTGTCAACAATTCTTTAACTAAATTAATTTGTATCCAAGTTAAGTCTCAAAACAATCTTTATTTCTTAAATTCTCAAATATAAAAAAAAGAAAGAAATATTGTGTGATCTTTTTGAATCTTTAGTGTGGATGAAGGGGGTAGGATGCCTATCCAGCTAGTGTGAGGTACTCTAACCTCAAAATCCAATCAAAAACTGAGATACCTAGATGTAGATGGGACAATGTACACTTTAAATTATAAGAAGCTCTAACTATAAAAATTGAAATTCTTCACAAATTTACTATTTGTAACCCCTTCGATTAAAAGTTTTAAAATTTAATGGAAAAGTGACAAAATAGTGTGATTTGACTAAAATTAATGACCTAGGCAGAATAACTTGAATTTTTTTTTTTTTAATTATTATTATTATTATTTTTTTTTTATTAAGATATGAGGTGCACATTTATATTTAAGATTGTCCTTGAGGATGGGCGAAACATCAGATAATTAAAGAATTAATAGTGTTTGAGTGTTTTGAGACTTAACTTGTATACAAATTATTTTATTTTAAGGATAAAATAATAGTTTCAAAAAAGTGAAAAGATTATAAATAAAATTATGATCCAAATTCAGAAATACAGTCTAGAAAGGCTTAACTGTTGAAAAAAATATATAAATTACATCACAACCTAAATAGTTAGAAAATTTGAAAGCTATTAGCAAAATCTGATTTATTGACTTTTAAGACAGCAGCTCATTTTAGAAGTTTAAATAGAGCAGAAATAACAATTTGCGATAATTTTACTTCACAATCCAAGACATGAAGTAGTTGCCTGATAAAATTTAATTTAATAATTTTTTATTCCTATTTTTTCATGATATTTGGTGTATTAGTTATACCATCTAAATAAATTAGAAATATAATTTTATCATATTATTTACAAGAGGAGTGAATTTTTTTATATACATTTTTTTAAATTACAAAAATAATTGAATTCCACCATATTTTGGATTGCAAAAATGCTCTTGAATTTATAACGTTTTAAAGCTTATTACATGTCTTTTATATGCAGCATGAATGATAAAATTATTTTTACTAGTTCTGGAAATTTCAAAAACATCATAGTCTTTTAATTATTCAAATAGCAATCAACATACAAATTATTTCCTCCAATTGAAAAAATGTGAACTTAGTAAAATAATTAAAGAAACCTAATCAATATAGACCTTGTCCTATTTAAAATCAATAACTTAAAACAACAAGAAATATCTAGGCATTTTGTCAGATACTTATAACAATGCCATCAACAAACCTCAAGATTGTCTGCACCATAATGCTGGGTAGCAGCTTCCTCTGAATAACCAACGCAGCCATATTCGATTGGAGTGAAAACTGTTGTAGCTACATTTGTATAATCCATTTGTGTATGGCTTTTTCCATACAATCTTGCGGCTAACAATTTTCCAGCTTGAACTGCAACAGGAGTCAGTTCAGGTTTTCCCTGGAAAAAAACCCAAAATATATTTACTGAATTAAAATCAATGAATAAATAATTCCACCCTCGAGCCTTACTATAGCAGGAATAAGTCAGAAAAAATAATTCAACTATCATAAAGGTCCCTAATATAGATATATGGATATAAACTACTGGTACAAAATACCATATCACTTGATACTTTTGTGGAAATTCTTCTAGAAACATTTGATGGAATATTTCACTTTGAGATAATCACAGTCGATAAATTTAAGCATAATAAAAAAACAAAAAACAAAGTTATATTAAAAGTAAAAAAAAAAATTCAATTAATTGGAGATTAACACGTTGACTGCCAACTATGAGATAACTCGTAGATTGTGTTCTTTTCTAGGACTCCAACTATGAGTTGTCTCGTCCTGTGTTTATGTGCCATTTTCATGCAGCTATGATTAAACTCAAAATATGTCATTACTAATATCGATAGATGGCTTCTGGGAAAAGAAAATTTATTAAAAAACGAACCAAAAATATAATTATAAAAATTAATTCAAATTCAAGAAATAAAATAATATTTTATTGTTTGGGGAACTTCTTAAAACAAAACAATCTTCCACACAAAGAGCTGGCTTCTCTTTACAGACTGAAAAGAAATAACGTTTTTCTCGGCGTATTTTTCTTGGGTAAGAATATGGACACGTATCTATGATTTAGCTTTAGAGAAGCAACATGTTGAAGCATGTAAAAATTAACTCATAGTTGGCTTCCACAAAGAGATTTCTATTACAGAAGCCAACTATGAATTAAGATTCATAAGACTATGAAGTATGAATTCATAAGACTTTTTTTTCTTTTTTTTTTAAAAAAAAAACACATTTTTTATTCTTTATGATGATAACTATTTTTTTAATAAATATAAATGTTGTAATAAATTTAATGCAAAGATAACGAGTTTTTAATAATATCATGTGATTAAATCAAATTGACATTTTAGGCCAGATTTATGAAAATTGCAGTGGCAATGAACATGTTAATTAAAATTTTAGATCTCAAGAACTGCAGACTGCCAACAATTTAGTTATAATCCACCATATATTTTGTCAAAATACAATCCTTCTGGATCCCTTGCAGGTTTTTGAAAAAAGTTCAGGCTTCTAATAAATCATAT
Organism: Halyomorpha halys; assembly: GCF_000696795.3. Taxonomy (NCBI): domain Eukaryota; kingdom Metazoa; phylum Arthropoda; class Insecta; order Hemiptera; family Pentatomidae; genus Halyomorpha; species Halyomorpha halys. The sequence continues at coordinate 326,485 of NW_027108234.1, forward strand.
CATATTTTCTTAATTTGTCTGAGCAATATCTATAGTATGACTAAGATGCAAGATGCAGTAGGTTAAAGATAAGGAATTTACATTAAAAAGTTAATAAATAACAAAAAGATATGTGCAGCCTTTTTTTCTTCATCCTTTTAATATTGACCACTGACATTAGTTATAACTTAAGTAATGACTAAGCTTAAAAGTCCTTAAACTTACTTTATCTATTCCAAAACTAAGAGTAAATCAAATTATATTATTATATTAGTAAATCAAAGTTTGAAATAATTATTTTCTTTAATGAGTGAAATTGGAATCACTAACCCATTAAATCTCAAAATGAAAAAAAGAATCTGTCATTCAACATTACACTGACAGAAGAAAACACTTAAAATAAACTGTTGTATAAACAGTATATTGTAGGACATCCTTCAGTGAGACCCGATTTCTTATAACTTTAAAGCAGTTATATTCAAAATAAATTATAAATTTTAACAATAAAAAAGTATTAAATGAATTAAAATATTAATTAAAAAGTACCTGTAGAACATCGCCAACTGCGAAGATGTTAGGAACATTTGTTTGTTCAAGCTTAGCAATGACCTTGGAAGAGCTGTTATCTAAATCAATGCCAGCATTAGTAGCTTTCAATTCTTTGGTAAGGGCTCGGCGACCAGTAGCCATAAGAACAGTATCAAATTCGTCAGAACCCTCAGTATTATCCTTTAACATAATACAAACAAAATATCAGCAAAAACATTAATAAAGTGCATAGGAGTCAATATAGCTTCATCACTATTTTTATTTTTATATCCTCTTATATATTGTAATATCCTCTTTTATGAGTAAGTAGTTATTTTTTATGTTATGTTTCATTTCAATATGTTTATTTGTAGTATTAAACTTAAAAGCAAGCTAACCAATTTTGTTCAGTTTAATATGCAGTCACAAAAGATTTCGTTCAAAGCCAAGATGGCAGCATGTGTCTAGCAAAAAGTTCGTTGAATGCGGCCATGTCGAGGAGATTCAAATATTTTAAAAACTTTATTTTAACTTCCCATCATAATTGAAGTTACAATACATTAAAGAAAAAATAGAACTTAAGAATAAGTGTTCATTGAGCTATCTTTTAGATATGAGAATTAAGTTAAAAATATAAAATTCCATTTATTTTATTTTAATAATTTTTCAATATTACTTGAAATATATTCTAACGTCTAAG
>NW_027108234.1:327752-330516 GCF_000696795.3 Halyomorpha halys
AATATCATTTTTCTAGATATTTCTACTGAGTACCTAATTACCTACACTTCAAGGTTAATGATTCGCAGTTTAAGAATAAAATTTAGGAGGTGAGCCGTTACTGAAATATAGCTGCGTCCAGAAAATAATTTTCACATGAGAAAGTGAAAGAGTACTTGAAATTTAGACTAGACCACACCTTCCTTAAACTCCAACATTATTCCAATTATGAGTTCAATCACATGATTCATTTTCAAAATATAAGTATATCATGAAGAACAGGTTTCTGCATGAGTAAGCAATTTACTAAAACCCATACAAGACCATTTTTACACTAATCCCCAATTTTCCTGAAAATTTGGACACAATCAGACAAAAGCTTTAGGAAGGAAAATAAGTTTCTGTATGCAAAATTAGAGAATAGTATGCGATTGAATTGATACTGAACAATTTTTACATTAATCCATATATTCCCAATCAATTAAGGCCGAATAGGACAAGCCATATTCGAAATAAAGGTAGGCCAAGGAAAAAGTGTTTGTAAAAACAAAAGCAAAAGTAGTGAAATTGCTATGGGACCGTAGAGGTATTCATCAGCACAATCCAAGAAAAATTTATTAAAAATCGATTGTGCCCAAAAACATAATTTAACTACAGATTAACATAGAACCGAATATGTTCCTTGATTTCCAAAAAAATGTGGTGACTGAAGATTTTTGATTTTGAGGACAAGAAAAGTTTTTATTCCCTACTTGAATACAAAGCTTCTTTACCTTCACTAGTGAGGAAACAATATTAGATAGGTTTATTTAGAATATTTGGAGAAAGCCTATAAGTATTAAGGTAAAAGAAAATCATATCTTCAAAGATATCAGTCTATCTTTCCTAGTAATTGAAATATTTTAAGTTAATAATGATTATATAGCTTATAAAAATCTATAACTCCTTTAAAATAAAAACTAGAAAAAAAACAAGAAGTATATTTGGTGTTTTCCATGCACAAAGCTTTCTTTTTTTTAATTTTCAAAACCTTTTTTTAAACATTAGATAAAAAAAAAAAAAAAAAAGAATCATCAAACGCTTATAATCACACAATCTTATCCCATGAGAAAAATAGTTTCAAGTAATTTGAAAAAATTAAATACGGGTAAGATATCTAATACCTACATCAAAGATTTGCTAATAAGAGTCCAATTCACTGTTTTTTAATTTTTAGAATTTAATTATCTCTTAAGTAATCAGATAGATTTTTTCATGAAATGTAAACTTACCGAGTTATACCCAAAGAAAATTAATTTTCACTACAAATTTTTCTCCTTTTTCTTGGAAATCAAATGTAGAAAAAAAAACGTAGAGGGCAGTAAGACAGTTAATACAAGTGTCATCATAATCATTAAAAACATTTTGGTAGCAAAACAAGTTTTTTGTCTAATTGAAAGAGGGTCCAGACTAGGTACAGAAACATTAGGGCCAAATCTACCAAATAAAAAAAAATGAAAAAATTGGTCAAACCATTTTTATACCAAAAGATAATAGTGCTACAGGCACAGAGATAGGTACAGTACAGGCATTTCCTCTGTTTACAGTAAGGAAAGTAAAATTCAATTATACTGGACATGATAATTTTGTTTTATTTGTATTATAAATTTTGTATGTAATTGTAAAACATTATTATAAGCAATCACAATTATTAAGAATATATTTTTTTAAAATATTTATATAATTTTATATTGGTTAATGAAAAATTGGCGGATTTTTCCAATGTGATATAGAGTTTAAATTGTATGATGTGGCACACAGGCCCTAACCTATAATGTAAAAGAAAAGAAATGATGAAAATATTCTGGTGTTTACAATAGCATTTTGGAAGATGATGGTTTCCATACTACAGCATGAGAAATTAATAAACGAAAAATTCTTAATTAAGGTGTAGATAGTTGACCCCCCGACAAACTTCTTCAAGAAAAATTCTTAAATGTTCTTGCTGATGAGAAACTAATAGAGATCATTAAACAAGCTATGGAATATATGAAAAAATAAAAAGAAGACAAAGATAAAAAGTTTTCCATCTCCTAATTATTCTTTCTTTTGTTTTTTCTTTAAAAATTAAACTTTTCTTGATGGAAGTGAAGAACTTTCTTCTGAAGTTATTAGAAGCATTTAATCTATAAGAAAATATGATAAAACCTTAAGTTTAAAAGAAAAATTGAGTTAATGATACTAGCTTACAATAAAATAAATGACGACCTTAATTCTGTCAATCATAGATCCAAAATATTTTCAAACATCATTTAGTAAATAAAGTAGCCATAATACTTAAAATATGAACTAAATATAAACAATATCTATAAATATCTTCTATAATACTGCTTCAAAAACATCTACATTCATAATTTTTTAATGTTCCAGATAAAATTCAGAAAAACTTAAGCTATATATTATATAGGACAACACTCTGAACATACACAGATTTAAGTGAAACTAAATACGAAGAAAATATTTTAATTGAAAGAAAACAATACTTACAATGGTATTCTTCCATTTTGCTAAGATTCTTCCAGATTGCACCTTCTCAAATGAAACAGGTATACACTTTTGTAAGAATTTAATACCTCTTTCAGTCATCTCCTCTGTTATCAGGCCAGCCATTTGCTGATCAAAGCCTCTCAGAACTACAGAACGCACCATCACGGTAGCTTCAAAACCCATCCCTTTGAGAAATCCAGCACACTCAAGACCAATGTCTAATATCATAAGTTAAGTAAAACATTGAAAACTTCATAAA
>NW_027108234.1:330566-367879 GCF_000696795.3 Halyomorpha halys
AACTGGGCCACATAAATAAATTAAATTAAACGAAAGATAATTTTTTTAAAAACAGTAAATAAAACAGAACGTGATGGAGAAAAATTGTCGAAGTTTATTTAATAGGCTAATTAAAAATGCTTCATTTTATATACACGGCTCATCAAGTATGCAGGGAGAGAAGTTGGAAATTACTTGGGCAGACTTCAGAAAAGGAGGATATACATTTCCAATAACATTTTGTAATTCAGAAGAAAAATCAATATCAACAGTGATTTCAATAGCAGCAGTAAAGTTCTGAAGCAGGTTCCTCCCAAAGCAGGTAAACACAATGGCTCTATAAAACACTAGTTCACTCAGTGTAAATAAATTACTGAGGTCTGGGCTTTAATAAAGATGTCTCAGGAAACAAGGACTGTACCACCTCTTCCTATCCCTAAAAACCTGTCTATATCAGAAAATGCAAGAACCATATTCAATGTTTGAAATGAAAGAGATTCTGAGCAGATTAGAACCAACTGGCAGAGGCTATTGAAGGCAATCTACACTTAATTTTTGTTCCAGATAATAATATAAACAAATAGAAAAAAATAGAAAAATCACTTTCCAACTCGTGCATCAGTGTTCCAACCAGGGTTTCGCAAAATAATTTAGGAATGGATCCATTTCACATTAACTCAACACAGTTTTAAACCTTACCATCTTACATTTTCTTCAATTTCGCACAGGTTTTGTGCAGGTATCCTACCCATTTATCTACTTCTACCAAAAGGGTTTAACCATTTTCCTACTTCTACCAAAAGGGTTCAATCATTTTCCTACTTCTACCAAAAGAGTTCAACCATTTTCCTACTTCTACCAAAAAAGGGTACCGCCACAAAATAAAAAAAAAAAAAGTTCGGAAACCACTGTCAAATTACAAGATTAATAAATAAAAATTTCTTCTCTTAAATAAAATATTTAACAGAATTTTTGGCCATAACAGTCTTAAATAGTCATCAAGCGACCATCTTTCATTATTAATGAGTGGTAATTATTCACAATAGAGCAACTCCAATAAGCTTCAGAAATATCAAAACAAATTCCAGATAAAAAGAGACCTAATATATTAATGAATCAATACAGGTAAAACAATTAAATGAAACTGATTAGTTTTTCATAAATATGAGTAACAAAATGTCTGAGCAAACAAGGATACAACCAGCTCCTATGATAAGTGTTTTTCCTGGAGGCTTTTCAAGTGAAAATATGTCATCACTAGTGATACAATAGTCTTTAGCTCCAGGGCAATCAGGAAAAGAGGGACGACCTCCACAAGCTATAAGAACATGATCTGTTTTCAAAACTTTTTCTGTTCCATTCTTCAAAGTAGCAATGACTGTATTTGGATCAGCAAAGTGGCCAAGTCCATTGATATATTCAACTTTCCTGGAAGACAAAAAGGGAAATTATATTTTTTTAAGTCTAAACATTAAGTAAATATTGTTCAGAACAATCCAAATTAATATCAGTTTAATTTAATCATTTGTTTTTAATGTATCTCATGTAATGATATAAAATTAAAATTAAATTAAAAAAAATTATATCAAAAGAAAAATATTATCTTACTTATCTCTCAATTCCACACGAGTTACCCAATTCACACTTTTAACATGATTTTGTACAGCTTCAACCAATCGCGTCCAATTGATTTTAACAGTAGATGGATCAGGCAATTCCCATCCAAACTCCTTAGCATCCTTGAAAAAAAAAATAATAATAACAATAAAACATTTTGGAACAATAGTTTAATTCAATCTGTTATGTTTATAAAGACCATACAAAAATCAAGGTAACACTACAGAATAGATGAAACCATCAGAAAACTAACTTAAAGTTGTAAAATGATTAAAATTGGTAAGTAATACCTCTAACAGCTTTAGTAAAGAGCTATTATACAATCCTTGACTAACCATCATCGAATAGGAAAAAATATCAATATTAAAAATTGGCTTCAATCTAACAACTAACTAGTTAAAATTCAAAAAGCACTCCAAATAGGAAATAGTTTTCTTTCTCAAAACATTATGCAACAAAGTGTGTAAAGAAAGGTTCTTAATTCACAGGTTTAAAAATGGAATTTAAAATCTAAACCTTTTGTCATATCTTGTAACAGAGGGCAGGTGGTAATCGTATTATATTATTGGTAAAAGTGATCAACTGCTATTTGTTTCAATGTCACTTGATCACTTCAACCACTAACCGGACGAAATGTAAATTATACATAGATCATTCAAGTATAGAGTATGTACTTAAATATTACATGTAATAGACAATAAAATAGAGCATCATCAAATCCTGATATTACATGAAACAGGGAGGCATGATTGCCACACACAAATTCAAGTATAACCCACTATGACCAGGGCAATAAGGAACTAATGGACATTACTCCTTAATTTATACTAATGTTTGTTAATATTATTAATTTCTCATAAAATGATATGCAAATTATAAAGTAATTTAAACAAAGTATAATAATTTTAGATATTCAAACAGTCAGATGATACTTAAAAGTCATAATGTAATATTTCATAGCAGAAGTGGGGATGAAGCTCAGAAACATTAATGACTTTAAATCGGTTTATTAGTTGTAAAACAATGAAAGAAATTAAGAAGGTCTGTGGAGTGATAATTGGAAATAAGATACAATTTTACAATTAAAAAGTGGGCAAGAATCATATAATGAAGTTTCATCAACATGTTAACAAAGAATTCACCACAAAATAACTTAATACTTAAAACACAGATTAGGCACGGAAAATAGAATACAGCTTTTTTCTGATTATGTAAAATTTCGAACAATCTATTTGTTACCTTTCAAGATAGATCTTACCTTACTAAATCTTTAAACATATTATAATTGTAATCTTCTCCTATCACAACATTTGCTCAAGAGATATCTAAACATCAAACATGTCCTTGAATAAAGTGATTGGCATCTTACCACACAGGGATACTTATCTTCGGAGGCTATTCATAATTACTTTACATTATGGATTGATAAACTACAAAAATATATTAGGTTGTAATCCAGGAAAGTAAATTGAAAATAAATATATGCATACAAATTTATATGTACAAATAGAAATAAAAATGAGCATGAGAGTCGAAAACACTTTAGCATTATACTATAACCAACATACACTTTAATGAATTCATAGTTAACTTACATGAACAGCTTCGCCAAGTAAAGCAGCTTGATGCATTAACTTTTTCGGAATGCAACCAACATTGACACAGGTACCCCCTAAACCCCACGTAGTTCCCTGAGGAGATGGAGTGACAAAGTCCAAAACAGCAACTTTTTTCCCATAAGAAACTGCTTCTTTTGCACAAGCTAGCCCACCAGAGCCTCCTCCGATTACCACCAGATCATAATCTTTTGCAACTGCAAGTACCAGAAAACGTTAACAATACAAAAACAAAAAATGAATGAAAAATTAAGAAATAAAATTATCATGCAATGCTAAATAAAGATGACAGATTGCTTAAGAGTTAATCAAAAGTTTAAACTGCAGAGACTTGACAGCTGCATCAATAAATAAATGATAAACCTATGCAACCATGTAGATACAAAATTAATGATTTTAATATTTTTAAACAAATACCTATACTACTCCTTAAAGTTGTAAAATGCTTAAAATTGGTAAGTAATTTCTCTGACAACTTCAGTAAAGAGCTATTATACAATCCTTGACTGACCATCATCGAATAGGAAAAAATATCAATATTAAAAATTGGCTTCAATCTAACAACTAACTAGTTAAAATTCAAAAAGCACTCCAAATAGGAAATAGTTTTCTTTCTCGGAACATTACGCAACAAAATGTGTAAAGGAAGGTTCTTAATCCACAGGTTTAAAAATGGAATTTAAAATCTAAACTTTTCGTCATATCTTGTAACAGAGGGCAGTAGGTAATCCTTGACATGAAATCGGTTTTAATAACAGGTACGAACCGTGGAATAGGTTTGGGTTTAGTTAAATCATTACTTGCAAGCAAAAATGTACCACAACGTATCATAGCTACGTGCCGTAAACCAGCTGAAGCTAAGGTAAGCTTTTACATTTATTTTAATCAGTAAAAATTTTAATCGCACTTACCAGATTCTACAGGAGCCATTGTTAAATAACTAAAAGTAACAGCACTGTACTAAAAACTCTTAACACTAAACGTTTTTATATATCTAAAAGGATGCCGTTGAAGAAATGAAATACTCAATCACTTGCTCCCCTTAACCCCACTCCTTAGATATGAAACCATTACATGACGTCATACTAGTAATTACTTTCTTGTATTGTATTTTAAAACAATTATTTGAAATATCTGACCTTTATAACTTTTTATAAACATTTATCAAAAATATTTATGGAAACCTTGTACAGCTATTGTAATAATCTTTATAAATAAAAAAAATATTTGTATTGTTTTTTCCAGGAATTACAGGAAATTTCGGAGAAAAATTCTAATGTTCATATTGTGCAATTTGGTAAGTAGATTAGTTAATTAAATCAATTTAATTATTATTTATTTTTTGTTATGTGAATTATATCTTTACATACTTTTTTCAGATTTGAACGACTTTCAAAGTTATCCTTCCTTGTCAGAGAATGTCAAACATTTAGTTGGAGACGATGGACTTAATGTTCTGATTAACAATGCTGGCATTGCTGGAAAATTTCTGAAAATTGGTTATTTAAAAGCCGACGCTATGCTTGAATGCTTTAAAATAAATACTGTAGCACCTACTATATTGACTAAGGTTCGTTAAATCACTTTTTTTTATAATCTCTTGTTTTATATTTACAAAAACTCAACGTATTAGAGAGTGGAAACTTAACTCCTGAGCAAAGATTCGAGGTCAGGCTGTGGTATAATTTTTTTTCTGTCATAATCTGTACAAGTAGTCCTTCCTGGGATACTCTGAGCCTTTTTAAATTATCATGATCCACCAATGCATCGGAGAGAAACCTGGAAATTGAGTGATATCCTCTACACATCACCTCGGAGCAAAACGGTTATTTTCATCTATAGTTTTCTGGAAAATGCAATAAATTAAAGAAATATTCGTGCAACAAATCACGAAAGGACCACTTCTTATCGCTGTCGGGTGTTTTATTCCTAGTGCAGTTGTTCCCTAAGTGGGTGCCACAAGCGAATGACACTTTCCCAAAATATTTTAAAAAAAAATTAAAAATTAAAATAGGGATTATCCTGTACATTCCTGCATTTACTTTGTATTTGTATTTCTTATTTTCCTGCATAATCAACCGCTCAAAGAATAATTGTGGCGACATTTTTATAGTTCAAGGGTGCCCAGTTTTGTTATCCTAATAAGGGTGCCGCGAAATGTTTTCTCAGCCACAGAAGGGTGCCGAGGCGAAAATGGTGTTATTTTCGTAGAGTTTGTCAATCGAAACTCGAAATAAAGGCCTTATTTCATCTGGTTACGTTTTAGGTCCTATTAGTGAGCTGTCAAGTTCATAGGCCAGCACTTAAAAAATATTTGGGGAGGGGGAGCGAAGCCCAAGTTCCTCTCTGACAGCTATCACTGTCACAATTATCATATGAAATCTGACATTTATTGTCGTGACTGTGTGTCGCACTACCAGGATTTGCTTTATAATTGGTAGCACAATCAACTGTCAGCGGATGCGCGACAGCTAGTTACCACATGACAGTGAACAATCTCCTACGTTATATATAACTAATATTCTTGTACATTTATTACTATTTATTAGCCTGTGGTGACGGTTGTATTCAATCACTAGTTTTTAATATATTTTGATTCATATACATTTTATAATTCAAAAAGTATTATGTTTTTTTTATTCATTTACCAAGTTCAAGTGTGGTTGAGTAACGTAGCACTGTCATGAGATCCTTTCTCACTGTCGCTTTATGGTTCTGTTAGACGTCGATTACATCGTTTTTATACGGATTCCAACAAGTTTATTATTCAGTATATGGGCGGTATAAAACGGGGTATCTGATAAGGTTTAATATCAACACCTAAAGTCTAGAACTCGATGACTATATAAAAGCCTTTATAAAACTGTATTAAAGTTGTGTTCTATGTACTTTTGGGCCTCGTGAAGTTATGAATTACACGGGAACAAACTGTTTTATGACAGAACTTGAACAATGCAACTGATAACAATAAAAATGGACTCAAATCTCATCAAAATCTGTTGTGTTCCTTTAACTGTGGAAAAATTCTTTCATGAAAATCAACTGTTCCTGAAAATTGAAATTAATATTTTAACATGAAGCTTATAGATTAGATTTATTATTATTTAATATTATTGAGATTTTTTTCCTTAATGAAGTTCATTTTCTAAATACTAATAAAAAAGTATATTCGATGAAGATATTTTTTCTTAAATACGAAGAGGGACATTAGATATAATTTCGCATAACTCTGCTGTATTTAATTTTTTCTTTGTTCTTTAGCTTTCGATGACCCAGGCCTTTTTCTTTCTAGCAATGGCGAGGAACCTAAGACTTTTTACATTTTAAAACAAAACACCTGATTATGCTGCCTTATTTAGTAAGTGGGCGATAGCCTGCAACTGGTTGCCGAACAAGTTGCGTAATGGAATTACAAACTACTTCCCTTAGATTGAATGAGTGTAAAACCATGATTGCGTTTATTTTTTTTTCTTTCTCTATGCTGTACTCGTTTTACTTAACTAAGCATTAAATTTGAAATGGTTTAAAAAATTCTACTCGTCTTAAGCTAAGTTTGCCTAATAAGGAAATGTATGAATCACCTTTTCTTTCGTAATAAGAATCTATGTAACCTTGAATGAGTTTTTTATTTCTTTCATTATCTGAAGGATTTCTTACAATAATTTGTAATTTACATTTTAAATTATTAATTTTTCATCAATAATCACTTTTTTTTTCAATTATTATTTAATTTCAGGAATTTATACCATTACTGAAGCAAGCAGCAAATAAAAATTCCAACGAACCCTTAGGAGCAAAACGAGCGGCAGTGATAAATATTACATCGATTCTGGGTTCAATAGCTAGCAATGATGCAGGCGGATACTATCCTTATAGGTGTAGCAAGGTAGTATTAAATTTTCGGTACTCTATCTGTAAACTTTTATACAATGTTATTTGTTTATTACTATTATTAATTTTTTTTAGTCGGCACTAAATGCTGCTACTAAATCCCTTTGTCTCGATCTCAAGGATTACAAAATTCTAGTGGCTTGTATCCATCCTGGCTGGGTCAAAACTGACATGGGTGGTGCAAAAGCTCCTTTAGAAGTCTCTTCCTCGTGTGAGTCATTGGTAAAAACCATTAGTAATTTGAGTCAAGACCATAATGGAGCATTTTTGAACTATGATGGAGAACCTTTGCCCTGGTAAGGGCTATTCAGATTATGTGAAATCCTTTGGTGTAGGTGAGAATTTTTATGATATAGGATGCATTGGTAAATGAGTTGTCAGTATTAATTTACCTAATGCTTATGTGAAAAGCAAAGAATGCCAATTTAATATATATTTTTTGTATCTTATGAATTTTCAATCAGAGCTGAAGTAACTTCTTTCTTAGTATCGACTCCTATTTTATAAAGCTCTCTAATATTTTCAACCAAGATGCCTCGTTATTTTGTAATTAATATGTAATAAGTTAAAAAAAACTTGTTCCTATTATTATTGCGAATTATGTAGGTATTTATGGAAATAATACTGAGTACATTTCCTTTCAGATTTTGTACAAATTAATAATAAACATATTTTGAAAATAATGTTTGTATTTTTTCATGTAATAACTGACAGATTCCATTTTTTTTCTGTTCGAAAAAATTATCCTGGAGATGAAACATTGTGACTGTTTTTATTAATATGCTATTAATTTTCTAGAGCTATTTCTTCTTGCTGTTTTATGGAATTCGTTGAAAACAAAGCTGTTAGCAGTATTTACATTTTTAAAAAAACAAACATAATTGTCTAGAAATTAGCTGTAATTTTGTAATTATATTTATTTACATTTTGCTTGGGAACTGACTGAAGTATTCCTTTATGTCTGAATTAAATAGATGCATTGACTGAATAACACTGTTGTCATGTTTTAGTTATTTACTCCAATTATAACAGAAAGGATTGTTTATTCTAAATTAGCAACCCATGTTCTATATCCAGAGGTATCAAGATAAATACAAGAATAAACGATAAAAAATCTGATGAAATATGGCCAGCAAAAATAAATTTTCCTAATTGAAAAATTGTATAAATCACACTCAAAATGAAATTCTAATAAGGATTATTATGATTTTTAATTTGAAATATATATATACATGATGTATATACCAAGCGGTATGGAACAGAACCAACTCCTTCGTGAAAATTGTGTTCAAAGCGATTTTTGTTGCAAAACCAGCTCCATATAAGCTCCTGTCAATCTGTTTAGAATTTGCTTTTCATATTTTAAACTTTTACAAAAGTATCCAGATTTGGAGAATGATCATACGAGGGAAAAAAAACACCAAAACTGGTGCGCCAATAACAATGAGAACGAAAACTCGTTTATATGAGGTTCCTCAACAATAATTATTGCTTCTTTTTTTTTGTGCAATGGATTTTTCAAATTTATTTTATTTTATTTTAATTCGTTTCATTTTTATATTAAAATTATCTTGAAATTACTTTGTTTCTTCTACTTTTGCCGTATGTTGACATCTCTTGAAAAATGGCAAGGAAACCTATATTAATTTTCTCCAAGTAACATTTCAAATATGGAGAAGAATTCTCACTTACTAAGTAAATAAAATATGAATGTACAACATAAAAATTTACATTATTTTTTTCCATCAAACTGCTGTTGTTTCCATATTATTATTGAGCTATTTGAACTTTGAATTGAAATTAAAAGTTACGTCCATCTCCAATGTTATTATTATTTAAGGATTTCCTGCTTCTTTGCATTCGCAGGAAACGGTGCCTACCCGGACCTAGTTCAAGGTTGAGGCACACAATAAAGGGTGAATAAAACGGAATAATAAACCTGCTTCTCCCCACTAAAACTTGTGGAATAATGGCCCTAAATGTGATATAATTCGATTAATAGATTAGCAAGAAAAAATAAATCTATTCTACGGATTTTATCACTTGCCATCTCCTAAATAGAGCATAAACGCATGCTTACGAAACAGTGTGGATGGGAGTTTAAAACATATTTGTTAATTGTAATTATCAACAGTTATTTGTAAGGTGCAGAATTAATTTGTAGATACGAATATTTTCTTATATATTTTTGAAAGTCGGTATATTTCTTTCTGAGTCTTTGTATTCATAAAATTCACGATTCTTCGAAGATAATTTATTTAAAATCATGATCTGAGTATAACGTGTTCAATTTTAATATCTCTGATGATTTTGGCACATTATTTTATATACATCACAAAGCGACGAAGGTTTTGAAACGACATTATATGAAATGTGTTGACATTCCAAAAAGAAATCTCCCAATTTTAGATTAAAAATTTGAAACAAAAGAAAATTACATGTTTCAGCAGGACGACTTCGAACATATGGCAAGAACTGTGGTGTTGATACTCGTCCATATACTGGCATAAATGTAAACCTTTCATATTCACTGATGAGCCACTGTAAAACTATCTGAAGGGTCGAGTCAGAAAACACTGTATCGTTTAAAAAGTTTTATTTCCGAGGACTGGGACAGAATTACTTTGTCATTCACTCAAAAATTAGGTCTTCAAGGTATATTAAAAACCAAAGACGGTTCCGCTATGTACTAATGAATGTTTTACTATCAATTTAATGTAATAAAAATAATTTATACGAATGCTTTTAATTCAGGTTGTTAGTTTATTATTTTGAATAATTTATTTACAATCCAATTTTATGTGGTCTAAATCATCAAAAAGATATTACATTTTTTTATTTATAATCTTAAACTCTTGCTTGAGACTGGTTAGTTTTGTTAAAATAAATAATTTAATTTCTATCCACTTCAGTCTCAACACATTTCACTTTTCTTACAAGTCCGATGGCCGGATTGGCGGAAACCTCGAACTTGTAAGAAAAGTGAAATGTGTTGAGACTGAAGTGGATAGAAATTAAATTATTTATTTTATTTGTTTTTAAATAGGTGTACAAATGCTTTCGAGTATGTACCTAAATTCATTTAACAAACCCACGATCCTTTTTTTAAGTTTTCTGTTGTTTTTTTTAACATGACCCGATACCTATGCAAATTATTTACAACAGCCTGCTATATTTTCATAATAGTACCAATGTATTGAACTTTGAAGTGTATTGATGAGCTGGAACGTCATTAATCGTACCTCTTTTCTAACATGACAGGTGTGTTGCCATGGTGAGATCGATTGATTCGATATGAATTAATGTATTCATTTTCTTCACTTACTTTTTTTCTTATTGTTTAACTGCTTATAATGCATCTGCCACAGGTTTGCCCCACTTGCCGCAAAAATATAAACTCCTGCAAATACTTAGTAAACTAAGAAACTATCCACACGCTTGTATGTTCCAACAAAAAGGCAAACATGGTGGACGTCGGACTGCCTGCTATTTAAACTATTTTCGTAAAAAGAAACAAAATAAAGATAATTAAAACAAAAGGAAACATAAAATATCAGCAAAATATATAGTAGATGATAAACATTTATAGAAAAGGAACTATATAACTTTTAAATTCATCATTCGATAAACTTAATTGACAAGATTTGAAACTACGTATTTACACCCTACATAATTTTAAAATATATCCTAAACTAGAGGTATTGATTGATTCCAAAGGTTATAAAAATTATTTGATTAATTAAAACTCGGAAAACACGAGTATTTATCTGTTTGAAGTTCTAAAACATTACTAACTTAGAAGAAATGTTTAGATACATCACTCAAGCCAGCCCAAACGATAAGACCTTACCGGTTAATTCAGGCCAACTTGTACCTAAACCATACACCATCTATGGATTTCATTATGAGGGAATTCGCCATAGTGTGACAGATGTGTAGCAGAAGCTTGACAAATAATGGATTTATCTTTTTCTGTGAGTATAGTATATAAGTAGATTATTGAACTGTGTAAAAGCTCCACTCTCAAGTACCGATGCTTAAATATAGTATAACAGATTAAAATAAAAACTAGAAAGTCAATATTCCCATATATATATTCTAACAATGAATTAATTCAGTCATTATTTCAAACTATTACAATCATTTTCACGCTTCAGTATAATCTGTAATAATAAATTATACTATCACTAAAACTTTTATTACATACTGTCGCTTAACCTGTGATATCTTCCAATGCATACAAATTATATGTATCGTATTTAAAAAATAAAAATCAATATTTTTTTTTTAGTTTAAATAGTATAAAAATCGTATTGTTGATTTTTTTTGTATCTTAATAGGTTTCACAGATTTAGTACCGATATAATTTTATGCTTCCCCGCTACTGAACCATTGTTGTCCTCAGAATAGAACATTTCTGCGTTTCAAACACTAAGGAACAAATTTAGTTCTGCACCTGCGTGTATTCAAATAATCGATAAAATCTTTAATTTGATGTTATTGACATTTTTAGGGATTGTGGGGGTTGGTACCTAGTTAATTGTATCTATTTTATCAGATTGCAAAGAACGCAAACTTTTTTCCTTGACAAACCTATATTTCGAAAACGACTCCTCTGATGTAGCCCAAAGTTATAGAAAAACTGGGGATTAGTGTAAACTTGATCTTTTACAAAATTTATCAACTACTTCTGAGCATATCCATACTAGAAACTAATTTTATTAGAATATGCATGTTTCAAACAGCTCGTCTTGTGATTTTATTACCAATAGACCTATCATTAACCTTAAAATATAGGTAACTGCATATTCGATATACACAAAATGGAAAATTTACAGAAAAAGAAAATCCTAAAACAGAAAATAAGGGGATAAAAAAGAAAACAATTAGAAATATAGAGGAAACTGTTTGTACCAACTTAATAAGTTTTTATATGTTTATCGTAAGTAACTAAATTAAGTTCTTTGTTAAAACGGTACACTTTGAACGTTAATAATATTTATCATTACTGTAGATTATAAAGGAACTTGAAAGTGACTCTGAGCTAAGATGGAACTTAAATACGTTTTAAAATAAGATTTTAATTTTATTATTTTTACGTTTATGCTATATATCTTTAATTTTTCATGTACTTTGTTCATTTACGTTTATATCATTTAAGTGTTTGTATCTTTTTTAGCCCTGATGAAACCCTGCAATGTGGGGCGAAACGTTGGCTCCATATAAACAGTTTTTTACTATTTGACTTTTTCTTTGACCGCACCCGGACCATATTCCTTTTATTATCTCACACGGTCAATCATCGATGTTCCATTAAATATTTTTTACCTTAGGAGATAATTTTTAAAACATACACCGGCTCAATTTATAATTGAAATATAAAAGATAAAACCATTCATAAACCGATTTAAAATCGCCGTTCTTGATAATTGAAAAAGTTTTCTACTAAAAGTTTATATAACCACTCCTAAAAACTAAAGGTTATTTAGAAAAATTAAAATTTTACACCAAAAATCTGTTGAGTTTTTTACAATTTCAATTCACGCCTGTCAAATAGGTGTTACAAATCTAAAAAATATATTTTTAATAAAAATTTAATTTATCTACATAAAATCCTGCCATAATGATTTTTAAATAATAACTTGCTAAAAGTAGATCTGACTTCGGATAGGAAACTTCTCAATTGTATTTTGCAAACATGAACAGTCATCGAAATAAATTTTGGAATTCCAAAGTCCAAATGAACGCACTGATTGGTGGGAATCGATCACAGACGGACCTAAACCTCTATCAAATGGAGATAACAAATCTCATGAAGGAGAAAAACCGTCGTAAACATTCGCTGATGTCTGTTATCTTAATTTTTTTTTATTAGTTTAGTTTTCTATATTTGTTTTATTTATTACTTCATGAAATAGCTTTGAGAATGATGTACTGTTCTGCATTTACGTATGTATTCCATTTATAAATGAATCTATCCACATTATTATATATATTTTAGATTTATTAGCTGAAAGTATTTTCAATATTTGCTTAGGAAAACGAACCCAGGTGTTTAATTATTATGGAGTCTTAACCTAGACTCAACAGTTTTATCTTGCTTTTTGATTAAAAGTGATTACCTTCGTAGCTTATCAAATGTGACACTGCTATTTTTTAAAACAAACATTCAATAATATGAATACTGAAATAACACGGAGCTTTCGGACTACCTTCAATTACTTAACATTGGTTTTGTGAAATATACAAGAGATCATTCTGTCCTCATTCCGAATTGTTGTCTATTGATCGAACCTAATCAATATGTCACTCCAAACGAATATTGCAAACTTATTATGAAACAAGTGTGCACGTTTGTAAATACGATATTTTAAATAAAAAAGCGTTGATTTTATCTTTCATAAGTTGTAAATTTAATTATAAGGGAATTGAAGTATTTTTATTATTTGTAGAATCCATTATTTCCTAAAATCATCAGACAGATTATAGAAAAGAACAATAAATAAACATAATTACCTCCTATCGATCTGAGATCCATAAACGTGAAAGGCACTGGATAGTCCAATTCAACATCTCCTGAAAAGAGAAAATAATGCAACATCTCAATTTATAATTTTTTGAAGTTTACTCTATGGTTAAACTTAGTATGGTATATGTAATTGTTGTGAAGTACAGTACAGTCTTAAACAAAAAAGTATGTTGTTAAAAATTGATTTGTCAAATTTTTTTTTTGTTATTTATTTATTTAATACCAGAACGGCCTGCTGGTAAAAAAAAAAGATTAAATAAATAGATTAAAATAACAATTCTTAATAAAAGATAAAAGTAAAGATAATAACAAAAACAATGGCATTTATGGATTTAACAAAATAAGTAATTGACTTCCAATGTAAAAAAAAGTGAATTTAAGAAAAAGATGAAGAGAAAAAAAAGGAATTAAGAGTAAATAAAATTTTAGAATCACAATAACAGAACTGATAAATATAGAATTTATAACTGGATGTCCTGCAGCAACCTGGGCATCAGTCTTCGGGTTGTGGTTGGGTTTCCCAGGTTGTAGGTCACTAATCCTTTAACTGTAGTTAACTGGGAGTGGAACTTCATGAACCTTTTTTTGATGTAATCCTGTATTGTCTCTATTTGTAATTCCCGATGCAATTGGCTGTTTCTTACAAACCAAAGAGCAACCATTGCAATTCGTACGACTTTATTTTGAAAAAATTGCAATTGTTTACTTTTCATAAAGGATGCCGCTCTCCAGATTTCACAGCCGTACATCAGCAGTGGTTTTAATTTGTATTTTGCATTTAGAATAAGATAACGCATACACAATTTATTGAAACCTTAACAAATGATATTGATTATAACAACCATATTATTATCATTAAACGCTTATGGCTTATTGACAGTAACAGACCTATAATTATTGATTATCTCAAAAAATTAAAAGACATTAATTACTATTCCTTATAGCCTGTGGTTCTGGTTATGTAGAAGCTTTTTGTAACAGTACAACATGTAAAAAATGAACATGACAAAAATTAAACTTTTTTATGAGATGTGCTACACAATTATACCAGCAGTATTGAGGAAGTAAAAGTAAGATAAAATCCTTCACTATTAAAAGTGACATTTATTGGTCTCTTTTCCTCACCCTGCCTTCTTATATTCCAATCAACATAAGATGTGGTTATTTACGTTTAAATAATACTCTATTATTTTAGAGAGTTTTTTTAACATAGATATTATTTTTGTCAGCATATTGAAATAGATATCGTACCTTTGCTTGAATATGTGCCACATCAGAATAAAAATTATACAAAATAAAAATAAAACTGTGTTTGAGCCATTCAATAAATTTTACTGTAGCCTGTAGTTAACTTGTGACAATTCTAATAGCTTTTGGGAGGTCTGTAGGACGGTTACTAAAAAAAGTAACCATATTCTATGGTCTATCTTTGTAATACGTTCAACTGGAAATAAGAAAATGACAAAAACAATTTTTGACGTATTCCAAAGATATTACCGTATACTGGATTCACTTTCTCTACTGTTGTCCCTCTACAGACTGTCTCAAAGCTAGGAGGCCTGTCACAAAGTAACCAGTCTACGGAATACTTCAATTATAAAGTCAAATTAAAACTTCGATGAATAGATATTTTATAACTTATTATTGATTAGTAGATATATTTATCAGAAGCTTATATTTTTAATATAGGTTTGAAAAAAGGCTAAAAGGCTTTGAAAAAATGTAGCAGATTTAAATGTTTGTTAAATGTTAG
Source organism: Halyomorpha halys (assembly GCF_000696795.3). Classification (NCBI taxonomy): domain Eukaryota; kingdom Metazoa; phylum Arthropoda; class Insecta; order Hemiptera; family Pentatomidae; genus Halyomorpha; species Halyomorpha halys. Next base: position 345,952 of record NW_027108234.1, read on the forward strand.
TCTGTGGACTCAAACTAGTGGCATCAAATAACAGACCCAAAAGAACCAGCCTATTCTCTGAAATCATTTCTACCCAATCTGGCCTGGACGGACTTTGGGTTTGAGATACCTTTCTGGGTAACACCCACCTTATAAAAATTTGGAGTACCTGAACCTTCAGAGGGTTCGCCGAAAATATAGGTAGTTGAGTGTGGATGCACATTGTGGGCAAAGAAACTAATCAGTAACATATAAGTGATCGTTACGTAATCCAAGAGATTAAGTTACATAACCTCCCAATCGGTTTCCTACATCATATCCTCTGTAAAATTTTTAATCCAACTTGATTTTTAATACGAAAAATCATCTTAGTTTTTAGGATGAAAAATATTGAGGTGGGATCTTACCAGGTTCAATGATCCCAGGAACTTCGAGAGAAGTATCGCCGTCACTCCCATCTCCTTGCATACCTTTAAAAAACATATTCATTTGCAATTAGAAATTACTAAAAATTTTCCTTTAATAAGTAATTTAATATTTACTAAAATTATAATCACAATAAAAACTTAAAGTAAGTTGATACCATATGTTCTAGTTCTCGAATAAAAATGTTTTTTGTTATTTATTACTTTATCTTAATTTTTCTAGCTAAGCGGTAATTTTAAAAATCGAGGTCTGGATTTTTTTTATTATTCAATTATTTAATCTGGTTTTAAAAGAAAAAAGTTTTGGAAATATTAAAATTAGTTTCGTCGATGGCAGTATCGATTTTTGTTGGGTTTTTTCTCAGTACACTTGTAAAGGAACCCCTATAACTAAAAACAGATTGTATAGTTAAGACTGAGAGATGAAGGAAAACGATTTGAATGACCAAGGTTCCAGAATTTTCTATTTATTTAAATCCATCTATCTCACACTTACAATCGGAAGTAATACGATCCTGAAAAACATCGAATTTCAGTTTTCAACGGAGGTTTGAGGTTCTCCGAGTCCAAATAACCAAGTCTAACAAAATAGTTTTTGTGAGCGCGATCAGTTTAGCTCAAAAACGAAAAGTGGTATAGATCTTAAATTGCGTATTTAGGAGACAGGTGTATGCTTGGCACAGTTCATGTAACTGAAACGTTTTCGTTAAAATCCACTTATCTAGAAGTGCCTTTTTCACATTTTTTAATTTTTCAAAAATCTCTTTAACAGTTTGATTAAACTCGGCATACTTATATAAAATTAGGTGCTTTTTAATATCAGATAAGTTTTATACTCATTGAAATAAACTGAAAGGGCTTAAATGCGGATTTTTCAAAAAATCTCCATCAAAAATAGCTTTAAATTTGTTTATTTGGAAAAAAATAAACAGTCCTCATTATAAGCAATAGTAAACAATCGATAAATTCAAAATATTTAAGCATTTTAGTAATAATTAAAGGAGAAAAGAGGAAAATTCGAAATATCCGATACGAACGGGAACGGACCATCCCATCTTTCCAAATTGAAGTATGGCTTCATTATTTTTTTGTTAAACTTTTTTTCGAGATATTTAAAATACGAATTTTCATAGCAATAGAAATTTTTTATCATAATTATCAGTTTACCTGAATTTACATTTTTGTTTCTCCTCGAAAATCATAAAAATGGTGGTGAGTAAAAGTTATGTGATGCGCAGACTGCACCCGAGTTTTGGTTTTACTCTCATTCCTACCTACCGTGTATCCCGATGTACCGTGGGTCCCTTCAGCTTTAACATTGACAACCAAATTCATCGTTTTTAAATAAGAATTTTTTTATTTAGATAATGGGAGGATATTTTCAATTAAATTCAAAATATTTGTAATTAAAGAAACATTCAGAGCAAAAGTAGTTGTCAGTAAAACATTCAAATAAAAAAAACTTTTCAAGTTAAAAAGAAGTAATTTAAAAATATATTTTATACTAAATTGCTGTAATTTAATTCAAAAGTCAAGTGCCCCTACAAGCCAAGAACCTGTCATAAGTAAGTAAGTTTTCGATTTTCGAAAAGCCAATATTCTTTATTTCTATCATACAGAATTTAATGTTAGCATTCTTTATAAATTCGATTTAATATTGTTTTTGGCGCCTATTAGAGGTTATTCATATCTTCAGAAACCAGCTTTAGACCAATGTAATTCGATGTTAAAAAGCGGAACACCCTTGGATTTCATCCAATTAAAAATTAGTTTTCGAGAAACTTAAAATTCTCTTGTTCTTGTTGTATTTCTATTAAGATTTATTTATTGATAGATATTACAATCTGCCACACAGTTGTGGGCAATAGGTAATAGTGATGAATGAATCTGATACATACTAAAATAAATAATAATAATAATAAAATAAAAAAAAATAAATAAAAATAATAATAAAAAAAAACTCTCTTAAAATATATACAAACAAAAGAATAGACAAGATGAACATAATCAAACTATCTGTATGAAAAATAAAATAACATAATGATAAAATAATATATACAATATTTACACAATCGACCTGAGGATCCCTGAGCCCACTCTATCCCCCACGTGTGAGCGATAGAGCAGAGCTCAAGAGATCCCAGCGCATCTCTCTCGCCGCATCACTGGTAATGAGCCAGTGGAGGCTGAGCAAGTTAAAATTCTCTAATGCTTCATCCAGCAAAATATAAGACAAATATTACGATTGCTTAGTATTATTTATTTACATGAAGTTTTATTAATTGTCTATGTATGAAGAGGACGGATTCGGTAATCGATAAATAAATATTTTTCTAAATTCCTGGACAAAGAAGTATCGTATCACTTGAGTTTTATCTCTGAAATGATTCCACAGTCTAAAACAGATAAACATATATTTATTTACAGATAAGTTAGGTATGATGAACTGATTATTAATGTGATCCAGAATCGATATATTTTTATTTTAATTCCAGTAAATATTGATTGTCTCAGTTCATTCCGTGTTTTTCATTGGGCGGTTCACTTTCTTCCATATTGTCATTATTTTAGCTAAAGTATTTTTTTAAAAGTCGTGTGTATTATTTCAAATTGAATGGATAAAATACATATAAATAGCAAAAATTATTTGAGGTGATTTTGATTCGATTGATTACGTTGGAAGGAGGAAATATTCGCGGAGCAGTATCACTCGGACTGTCAGTCCTCTTCTCTTCAGTACACATAAAGTTCAGATACTTCAGTTTGCCCCGAACAAAAATTACTGGACTAGTGAAAAATTAAAATATACCTCATGGAAAGAAGAGAATGTGCAAAAGACCATTCCATTTTTTATTTATTTAATACCAGATCGGCCTTACATGGTTAATGAAAGAGGTACATTTTTTTTTTTTTTTTTTTTTTTTAAAGAAAATATGAGATATTCATCGTGTAATGTGTTCTCTAGAGCTATCAATCCATCTCTAGAGAGAAGGTGCTGGATGGACATTATACCTCAGTATAAGTGCCTCAGCACATCTAGAATAAAACATCACACGTTACTGAACAGAGACACTACAAAAATCGCCAGGTATACAGAGGACATTCTCTCAGACTATTTCATACCAATTGAACCATTTATTGGTAATGATTTTGTATTAATCCACGATACTGTGATACTTAATACTGCTCAAGTACCGTCTGAGAACATTATTGGAGATGAAATTATGGTGCAGGATTTTTTTTTCTAACATGTCCAGACCTCATAGTACAATAGCCCAAGAGGAGGAAAAAGTCAATTATTTCACCCAAATGTTTTATTACTTTAATGATAACTATGCATAATTACTTGTTAAAATGGTTGAGTCTGCCAAGTATAGTTAGGGGAAATAAAAAATGGTGGCTGTGTCAAGACTGAGCTCATATCGTTAAAACTACCAACAGTAATAGATAACCTAATAATAGAACTTCTTTAAATGATGGAAAGTAAATTTACTGAAACATGAGCCCTAACAGAGCTATTTAATAGTTTTTGAGGTACTGTTTTTTGAAAAGCGACATTTCATAAAAAATCAGTAGTTAGTAATTTATTGCGGAGACTCTATATCCCCACCAAATAGATTTCTCACAATAAATTCACCAACTACTGATTTTTCAGTATATATTTCATAAAACGTTACTTTTAAAAAAGCTGTATCTCGAGAATTATTGAAGGTAAAAAGCTCTGTTAGTGCTCATATTTTAGTAAATTTTCTCTCCTTTAAATGATCTCCTATCTGGTTTTCTAGTATTGTAAGTAGTTTCAAAGATATGGAGCTTTGAATGATGAATGAATGAATATTTTTTTTTTTTTACATTTTGAAACATTCACCTTTGTGTATCACCGTAACTATACTTGGTAGACTCATCAATTTTTACTTGCAATTATATTATTAACATACAAGACTGAAAAGACAGGAGACTGCTCGTCGATTCCGACTGTTACAAAATTTATTAGACAAACGGTCTAAACTTCCAATCCATCACAAAAGACCGATCTACATGACTATTATATGGCCTATCTGGACATACGGAGTTGTATCTTTGGATAGGTTTGGGGCTCAACTAAACCATCAAATTCCTCCCGAATCCAATCCTTGCAGTCCAAAATCCTTCGTAAAATCCTTAATGCTCCTTACTCATTACTCCGAATCAAGTCATCCATCTCATATGTTGCCTCACTCAATATCTCATATGTTGCCGATTTGACCCAGAACCAGAAACCTATCATTTCATGTTAAACTTCCCAACCACCCAAATCCAGTTCTTTCTAACCTGGCTTCTCTTTCATTACCTAATAATCCTCCTAGGTGTCTGAAAAGAAGATGGCCTCGAGATATTCTCCTCTAAAAATGTTATTGGAGTTCTATCAAAGGGTAGATTCTGCACATGTTTGTATTATGTCACTATGTCACCTATAGAAAATTTACTTGTTGTATATATTTTATACAATTATAAATAACATCCATTAAATTAATCAAAATTTGGGGTAATATAACTGACTTTTTTTCCATCAGGCCCTTGTAGTATAGATCATTACTGGGGTATGATGGGATTGCTATCAGGTTCTTGTGAGGATTTTCGAAGAACTTAACATAGCCCTAAGAGAAAATTGGAACAAAACCTCCAAAGAATCTTTAAAAAATGTGATTTGTTTAATATTTCGATGGCTAAATGGAGTGAAAATATTATAACTTGTAATTTTAATTTTTATGTAAAAATCAGTATTTTATTATTATTATTTTTCATTACCATTAATACTGCTTTGTTACTTTTTTTTTATTAAGTTTATATTCTTTGCTCGTGGTAATCTCAAACTGAAAAACTCCATACAATGTTTCAAAATGACTTTTGTGATGAAAATTCCAGGTGATGCCTGTCTTTACTCAGATTGTGTTTCAATATTATAGTAATAGTATAATGATAATAAAAAAAAACAAAAAAAACTTAAATTAATTTCTATTTTCTGTTTAAAATCCAAGTCGTTTTGTTTTATTAGTATAAAATTTAGCAAAATAGATATAAAATAAATAGTAATTAATAGGCATATATTTTTTTTTTCTCACTACTCAACAATATTGAAACACGACCTGACCAAAGATAGACGTAAGATGATCAATATAGTCAAGGTAAAGAATAAAAAAAATAATTGATATATCAGTAAAGATTAGAATTGTTAGGCATTCTTGAACGTAATGGTTATAGGAAAATATTTATTTATCATTATTACCGTATCTTCATTCATCGAAATTAATACTACGCAATCGTCTTGTAATTGAATAACAAAAAAATCAGTATTTTACTTATCGATACCAAATACCTCAAACGTTTACTTTAACACGCTGTGAATTTCCAATTTATTATAAAAAAATTATCTACATGATCATAAACAATTGAGACTCATAGCTCTCCACTTGTAAAGGAAAAACCGTACCTCTTAAGATCCTGGCGCTTTTCTGTCAACCATGTTACTGGTATTGAAAACCACATGAATCCATACAGAAGAGCAACAGAAAAAAAACAACAGTTTTTTTCTTTTTTTTCTTTTCGTTTCTTTTTTTCATTTTTTTTCTTTTCGTTTCTTTTTTTCTTTTCTCAAAAACCCAATTGGGACATACACCAGGGCACGTGACTAATATTTTTGGATGTAGAACCACCATAAAATATTTGCTTAAAATCGGTTATCCCCTCAACTTGTCATTTTCAGGCCTACCTCTTATACCCATATTATTAACAAAAATAATGTTATAATTTAAAAAATATATACTTGTTCTTAATATAATAATTATAATTATATACAAAAGTATACACTTATTCTTAGTATATATCTTTTCTTTTTTTTTTTCTATGGATCATTTTGTCAGATTCAGTAACTATTCGAAGCAAGCTTTTTAAAATTGTTAACTTCTCATTTCTGTATATATTATTAAAGAATCTTCGAGTGGTTTTTATTAACAATTCATGCTGACATGCATTAAAATATTAGCATGAGAGTGGTAATTAATCAAACAAAATCAAAATGATCCAACAAGATTTTATGATTATTAAAAATAATTGTGTAAGAATCAAATCAGAGATATTATCGAAATAATGATGACAGCGTCAGGAAGTTCTTCAGTTACCTCCACTCTCCAAAAGACAATCAGTCAATTTTGATAATAATTTAATGTAACTTCATCTTTAGTAATTAGTGATTAAAAAATATAATTGTATTTTGTTAGTTGTTGAAATATGTAATTTTCATTCTTCTGAAGTCAAACATAAAAGTAGGGTTGGAGGAAAAATGATCAATTAGCATTTTTGTGAAAATGAGCTTTCTTCATAGCTATCTGTGCTTAGACCAAACTCAAGCTTTTGAAAAATTGTGGAATTAGAATGCAAAAAGTAGAAAGTAAGAAACCTCATTTTCACAAACATTCCATGGGTTGAAATAAATCTAATCTAAAATCTAATTTAAAATTACCACAAGGTAGAATATTACAAATAGAGTGAGCTTGGGCAAATATGTAAGCGATTTTTTAGTTTCATTTCACATTGGTATACAAATGCCTCTTAGTTTTATTTTGAGAGGGGTGGCTGAAGTGTACAAATTAGTACATATTTATCCCATTACTGTTTTATCGACTGTGATGTCACTAATTAAATTAGAAATGTAATAAATACTATATTACAGTGAAATATAAAATATAAAATTGACAGTATAAGATTGAGGTGTGGAAGTTATTAAAAAAATAAAAAAGTCAAGGTTAATTCAAATCTCTTATCATTATATAATACCTATTAGGTGCTCCAAATTATGGAAACGAGATAAGCTCAACAACAATTAATACAATGAAATACAATAATTAATACAACAACTATTATGTCCCAAATAAAACCACTTATTGTTTTTTTGGCTACCTTGTAATATTTAAAATTTTAGATTGTTGTTAAAGAGATATGGTGTACCTCAAGTTTATCAACTTTCATAGAGATAAAAAAAGAAATGATTAAATATGTAACTAGAGATGTGGAAAATACATATAGTTTTATATTTATGATGAGTTTTTTTTTTTTTCACGAATAACCATTTTAGAGCGTACGATAAATTAACTTTGGTTATACTTCCTTGGAGCCGGCACCTCCTTCATCCTTTGATAGTGCCGCTCTTTCTCATCCTGAGTACATTTCCTTCTAGTACCAGAGCACAAGAGGAGAAAAAAGGCAGTTTTTTCACCCCAATTTTGTATTACTTAATTGAAAACTAGGTATTTAATTACTAGTCAAAATTGATGAGTCTGCCAAGTATAGGTAGGGAGAATAAAAAATGGCGGCTGTTTCAAAACGTTAAAAACAATTAATTTTTTATTTGGAGCTCTATATCTTTAAAACTACCAACAACAATGGAAAATCTAAGAGAACCTCATTTAAAGTAGAGTAAACTAGCTAGAATGTAAGCCCTAATAGAGCTTTTTAAAAAGCAACATTTCATAAAAATGTTGTATAGAACGTACTAAAAGATCAGTAGTTGGTGAATTTATTTTGAAAATTCTATATCTCCAAAATCATTTGACGTACAGATGTCTATTAGTACTCAAATTAAAGTAAGTTTAATGGGCTATTAAGTAGTTTATGACGTTTATTTTCGTAGGAAGAGTAGTTTTCATGAAAATCGCTAAAATATTGATTTATAGTTGTTCGGATAAATCTTCATTCGCCAAATTTATATTCATGTGTGAATATCATAAAAACTACTACCCCTAGGAAGATAAGTGTTATAAACTACTTTATATTAAGTTAAATTTCCTTCATTTTGAGTGTTGGCAGAGATATGTGCGTCTTATGGGTCTAGAGATATATTTTTCAAAAATCCAACAATTTATACGAACAACTAGAAATTAACATTTTGTGAGTTTATTTCGTCAAATATCATAAAAACTACTACTCTTACAAAGATAAACATTATTAACTATTTTCTAGTAAATTTAATTAGATTTAATTTGAGTGCTGGCAGACATCTTTACGTCCAATTGTTTCTGAAATAAAGTTTTTCATAAATCAAACTTATTGTCCGAAAAATTATAAATCAATTTATTTTAGCAAATAAATAGAAAACTACTATTCCTATGAAGGTAAAGGTCATAAACTACTTTATAGTACATTAAACTAGCTTTAATTTGAGTGCTAATGGACATCTGTACGTCACATAGTTCCTGAGAAATAAATTTCTCAAAATAAATTAACTAGCTACTAATATTTCACTACATTTTTATGAAATGTTGCTTTTTATAAAGCTATATCTCGAGAACTATTGGACGTAAATAGCTCTATTAGGGCTAATATTTCATCAAATTTACGCTTCTTTAAATAATGTTCTTTTAGATTTTCTAGTGTCGTTGATAGTTTTTAAGATTTAGAGCTCCGAATGAAAAATTTATGTTTTTTTAAGGTTATGAAACAGCCACCATTTTTTATTCCCCTATCTATACTTGGCAGATTCATCAGTTTTGACTAATAATTATACATAGTTTTCATTAAAGTAATCAAAAATTGGGGTGAAATAACTCCCGTTTCTTCTTACCGGCTCTTGTACTATTCCACGTGTTGATTTTATCATTTTCCGAAAACTTATTTATGATGGTTTATTAGTAAATAAACATAGTACCCATGGCAATCAGTTTATAGTTTTAATTATAACTAATTTTTACCCAGCTCTACTCACATGAACCCGGAGGTTAAAAGAAGTAATATCTGACTCAACAAAATTAAGCAAAGGAAAAAGCTACCATTCGTACCTCCTGAAGATTGATATTAATTACTTGCTCTATTAAATAGATCTAGGATCAATAAATCTGGATTCGTCAGCATTGGTTTTTTTTTTTATATTAAATTCTAGGCCTCCTAAAAAAAAATAAAAAATAGAGGGTATAAGCTTCTTCCAGCCAAATAAATTTGCCTTCAAAACTGTGGTCATGAATGTACCCGGAGGTAGCTCTGCCTCCCTTATAATTAAAACAAATATTAATTGTATGAAATTAATTTTTTTTAAAGCAAATAATTGTAATAACTAATTAAGCACTGCTATGATTATATATATATATATATATATTTTTTTTTAAATTTGTTTCATTCGCCTTTTCTGTACTGAAATATCACAATCTGATTGACTATGGCTTGTCCTCCCCTAATTTTGATCCTGGGTACGCCCTTGATTGTGTTACAACACAAGATATGTCTGATGCTGTTTCTCAATTAACTAAATTGTCCGTTTATTTTCCTGGTCATCGGGCTCTTTTGTCCATGTATTTCCAACGTTCATGCAATATTTCTTAAAAAAAAAAGAAACAAAAACATACATCTCACGTATCATTATCGTGACTGCGCAAGGCCGCTACAGAAGCTCTGACTCAATGTCAATGTCAAGCTCTGACCCAGTAATAAGCATATATTTTATTATTTCAAATAATTTCACAATTAAATTGTCTTAAAAGTCATTTTAATTCTTATGGGTCTCAATAAACATCATATTATGCTTTTCATAGCTAAATGTATATCCTGACCAAATAATGTGAATGACGTTTCATATATCTGGAGTGACAAAGGCAAAACCTTCCTGGTTATGATAAGATAATGCTATCGTAATACCTAATCTACTTTTTTTCCGTTCCGAATTTGAATTCATTTAATATAATTACTAATAAAATATCGTCCTGGTTTAATTAATGGTATTATAGTCGCTTTTATTTATTAGTTAAAAAGAACCAGTTTCCAGTTTTGAATATATTTTAAGTAAACATTTTAGTAAGTAAATCTTTCCTTTAAAAATTTTTAAGAAAAAATGAATGTGTATACGTGACATTCAAATTGAGATGTTAAAATTCCTCTGATTATAATTTGTGACGAACAATTACTTTATAGCTGGTGCAGAAAGTTAGATAACACTTTGTGATTATATTTACAGCTTCATGTTTTATTTTGTCTTTATTTGGAATTCAGTATCCTTTTACTGAGATGATTTCCTTTTTAATATATTTGTGACGAAATATCGCTTGTTTTTTTAATAGTGGGACAATTTACGAACTGGAGTTTTTTTATTATTTTATATTTGAGATATTACGTAGTTTGTATTGTAAGCTGGAAGTAATTTGTTACTGCTGTAATAAATTTAGGAAAGTCTGTGAGACGTGCTCAGTAAAGACATTAACCGCAGTCTATGGTACTATCTTTGGAATACGTCAAATTCTAAATAAAATCAAATTTTTTTTTTTCGAATGTGTCACTATTCAAGAATACCAGCATATATTTTTTGGTTTTACGCTGTTATTTGTATGTCTATTCATATTTTAGTCCAAAATTTTAAAACTTTACGGTTTTGTCAATTTATAAAATTAATCTATAAAATAATTTACTTTATTTCATGATTTTTTTTTATGATAAATTTTCAAAATTTTAGTCTTGAAATTTTAATTAATGATGTCTGATTATATCATGCGATAAACAGTTTGTTTTGTTTTATTATTTTTAACAATGAATCTCCAAGACAATAAGAAAAACAAAGCTAAACTCAAACAAAACTCTCATTAAAATTTGAACTTTTACGTTGCAAGTTAAGTATACTCCAAAAACCTATTATATTGGTCGGTATCTGTAGTTTTCTTCGAAACTGATTTTTTTTTTTTTTGGAGGGGGGGCGGTTTGATTAAAATATCACCGATTAAAACGATAAACCTCGAAACTCTTTATTACATCTACACTTTCCCTCAAAAATGGTAACTAATTATATGTTTCCTACGGCCATATCTCGTCCGCTTATTAGGAAAAAGAAAATGTGTTTTAGAATCCTTTTCTCAATACACAACACAAGAAAAAAAATCAAATGAAATGAATTAACTGTATTATCTAAATATTTCGAAAGGGTTACCGATATTTTTGTTGAGTTTCGGTCTCCTATATATGTATACAAAATCGGGTACCTTTTGTGAGATAGTTGCAGCGCGGAGTCTTCTTAACGTCCTTAAACTTTCGACGAATAAATAATAGGAACAGCTTGTAAAAAATTAATGAAGATAAGAAAACTTAAATGTACGAATTAAATTCCCAAAATAAAATAACATAATTCGAAATCGGACCATTTTAAGTAAACTACTACACTTTTTTGGAACCATCTGATTTAGTTTATGTTTTTGTGATTAGCTAATCTCAGCTGCTGTTTACTGAAGTGAGGCCAGACATATTGTTTTATAATACAGTCTGCTAAATTATATATACTTTTTATGCACTGTTGCTATCAAAAGAGTAATAAACTAGAAAGTCCCTGTACAAATAACTTTCTCTAATTGTAGTTAATTATACGCTTGTCCTCGATTGGCTGATAGTCAGAATATGCTTTTCCTAAAGTTATCTACCTTAAAGCTTCTGATAAGTTAGCAATGCATACAACAAACTACATAACATGTATAACACAGTGATAAAAAGTTTAAGAAAAATTTTATATTATAGTGCAGATAGATACAATATACCATATTAATTATCTTTTAATTAATAAAACTATTTTTAAATAATACAGAACTAATTGTCTTTCTTTAAAATATTTTCTCATTCCTTTTTCAACGAGACAAGAATTAAGTACTGAAAATCATAAAGTATTGGGCCTAAAACATTTACGTTGCATAAAATATTACTATATATGACACTTGATTAGAAAAATTCTACAGAAAATACTTATGTTTAAGCATAAAATATCTTAATTTGGAAATTTCTCGAATAACATGTCAATACACCTTTCAGTAAATAGATTAGTTTACTACTGAAAAAGGTTTTTGAATCAGACTTTATGAAGATTGAATCAGATTTTATGAGATGAAAATTTTTAATTAAAAATAATCCGTTCTGTTGAATATGTAGGGAAAAAATTGGAAGATGTTACAAAGTTAACTTCACAACCAAATAAATTAAGTTCATAAATAAACTTCATTCACCACTACCAAGACCCGCCCTTTGGTGGTCTCTTCTACTTTAAATACCAGAAGGAAAAACATTTAAACCACTAAAGATCTCAAGATTAAAAATTAAAAATGTTTTATAAAAAAAAAAAAAATGAATTTTTTCGTATACTAATAAGTTATTAGATAATTGAAAAAGTTATCTGGTGATTTACTGTGCTTAGGATGTATACATTTAAGTTTAAATAGATTTTTATTGTTATAGACTGAATATTTTTTAATATGTTTAAATTTTTTAAAAATTAATATCTTAAAATTAATTTATTTTAGCCAAAACAACAATGAAATGCTTGTAAAAAATATTTATTTTTATATATTTTATTTTTAACTTGGTTACATTAAAAAAAAATTGTTTGTTGTTTTGGTTTTACTTCTAATTTAAGCTTATCATGATGACTAGACAAGATGAAATTCCGTTATCTTAAGTTGGTAATTTTCTTAACAACAATAACATGTAAGTTTAAGAGTCCTTATCTATATTAAGCGCAAATATTGTTATGTTTTTTTTTTTTTATTTATATTATTGTTTACGAATATTAGGCCATGTTACGTACATTTCTTATGAAACGCCTATTAAATCCTATGACCATAATATTTTTTTTGTTTATTAAAGTTTCAAAAGAACAATGAAGTTAGTTGCATATTGTATTTATAACTGACAAGGGGATGCTATGCATGTGGGATCACCGATTTCAATACTTCTTTTTTTTTGTGAGACAAGTATCCCTGGGTTCTTGTCAATGCGCCATAAGAGCCGAAAAAAAAATCTATAATTTAGAAATTTATAAAGAAAGGGTTTTTGAGGAGCCAAAAACAAATATCAACTTTATTTCTCTGTAAAAAAATGTTTCATCCCAGATTGTTAGGTAAGTCGGGTTAACTTATTTTAATGCTGTGTTCTTATTTTGGCATATGAGGGTAACAATACGCCATTTGATTTGTGTTTGAATTTAAAATAACAAAAAAAAAAACTTGGCGATTCTTTTAATTGAGTAAAAATTTACACTAAATTGAAAAACAAAACATCGCTTCTTGCATTGTTGGCTAAAAAAAAAATCAGACAAAAGCTTTACATATTTAGTTACCTCAAAAATCTTTAAATTCAAATTTTCATAAAAAACAAAAAATGTTTTGTCGCGTCAGTTTAAATAAATTATATTTGGCAGAAACTTGTGATATGGTTAAATAATTGAAATATAATTTATTTTTATGCAAATTCATATTTAAGGGTTTTTGAGGCAGAATAGGTGAGTCAGACGAATTTGAATAACGTTTTCCTAAAAAAAAAAAAAAAATAATGTTTGGCCAACTTTGTTGGAAGCGAAATTGTTAATCGCTAAAAACTAAAAACAATGTTTTATGTTCTTTGAAGATTTATGGGCATACATTGCCGCAAATCGAACAAAAATAAAGCACTAAATCGTTAAAAATTCATATATTATTTAAAGTTGAAGGCAGGTAGTAAACTGAGCTGTTTGTACTCCATCACAAAATTTATGAGTTCATAAGGTTTAGTACAGAATCCCAATGCTATGGCATACAATAATCAAATTATAAATAATGTAGATGAGGATTTAATTTCATGTAAGAATCCGCTATAATTTACGTCGAGGATTGATTAACTACGTCAAGTGACAATAGTGATGTCGGATTCTCATGATGACATATTCTCAATCATGATGTCGGATTACCATGATGACATATTCTCAATCATGATGTCGGATTCTCATGATGACATATTCTCAATCATGATGACGGATTTTTACATGTAATTGAATTCTCAAACGATTTCTTTACCTTTGTTCGATTTTCAGCATCGTTTGCCCAAAAATCATTAAACTTAGTTAACTTTTTTTTTTGGCGATTTACGCCTTATAGACGGTTCTGATAGAAAAAAAAAAACCGTTTCAGAGCCGTTTTCTATTCGAATTTTCCATAAGAATCTCGAATATGTTATGACTATATAGACAGGGCTTGCTACATAAAAAAATTGGTCAACTTTACAGGAAGCTATTTTCAATTTTTGTACACTTGAACTCATTTTATACAATTAATATTATTTTTTTTACTTTATACCAAAAAACCAATCGATTGGTTAATATTATAATCATCTAGATTTAGAGTAAAGGCGGCAATAATTTATAAACTATTAAAATTATGTAAAATATTTTTTTTTACTCAGCTCCTAAGGCGTATTAACAAGAACGATTGGACAATAGATATTTTTCGACTAGTATAAAAAAAAAAAGTTCATGGAAATCGAGGATCCCACTCGCGTTGTCTCTCCGTGTGGCTAAAATAAAAAAATGTTGAGCAGGTAAAGCTACTGTAAAAATGTAAAAGTGACATGTAATAAAACAGATATAAAGGATCTATAAAATGACATCCTCTATGACTAACATAAACCATAAATCAAAAACAACGGAACTTAAAGATGAATATCAAAAAAATTATATAAGTTCTTGAAATTATAGGTATAACTTCCTTACTACTTATGTTAGTTTATTTATATAGATGTCTTTTTTATACCTCCTCATTTAAACCTGTTTTATTTTCATTTCACTTTTTTATATTTTAATTATTGTTGTTGACCGCAAACTTGCCCCTCTCCTAATTCACACACAATCATCTATACACAAAGAAATAATCCAGGTTTCCACCTTTGCCACGTTTCAAACCAATTGAATTTCTTAACGTTTTATCCTAATCAAAATCAATTATTGCGAGTGAGGCTTCGCGCAGGTGACACTCAAAGATAAACGAATTATGATACCATATTTTGCTTTTATATTTTTTCCACTACTTCTGAACTAAATTTGAATATAAAGGGGTAAAAACAAAACAAAAAAAAAAAAAAGCATCAACTAAATGTTGAAATATAATTGAGATATTTCAAAAGACCAAATCTTGAATCTTTAATATTAAAAAGAAATATCATAAAATAACTCACCAGTCATCGTTTAGCCAATTTAGAGTTCATCAGGAAACTAAACTTTTGTTCATGTAGAGGGTATATTTGAATGTCTAGGAGTGATGCAATACATCTAGTTAATATGTCTTCTTCCAGAGAATTTTTTCTTTTATTCATTTATTTAATTTATTTTATTTTATTTTAGTATGTATGAGATCATTCATCAGTATTACCTATTGTCCACAACTGTGTGGCAGATTGTAATATCTATCAATAAATAAAAAGTAGTAGAACCGAAAAAAAAAAAGATATATGTTTTCTTAGTGTACTAATTTGTGGTGTACTACATATCGTCTGAGCAAGTGTGATATTGTGGTTTCTTTCTGGCATAACCTTGACTGCTGAGTAGTGTTTAGGTATTTTATATTAGAGATTCAAGACTTGATTTTTTAAAAGTTCTGGTTATATCCTAATACATTCGAGTGTAAACAAGTAAATTCTAAAATTGCTAATTTTTTTAAATGAAAATAAAAATGAACGGTTTTTAAGATAATTATGTAAAATGGGGAAATTTTTATTGTCTTCAGATTAAACCTGAGCATTTATTTTATATTTATTTATATAATTTATTTCAAAATTTAATAATTAATTCCTATTTATCTCAACCTAAACCGGGAGCGCCTGGGCGTGGTCAACTCCCCTGTTTTTGGCTTCACATTCATTTTAAAGGATAGTAGGTTATGTCCCCTTCCCCTCCACCTGAGGGGAGCAGGTATAGCTAAAAACGACCTTTATCTGGGGTTACTATAAAAGAAAAAGTGAAAGTAAATTATATATATGGCGGCTAAGCTGAATAACTTTTAGATTTAGAGTTTTAATTATTCAAAAATATCTTCATTTATTTGAAAAAGTAAATCTACTTTTCATAGAATACTCCTCATTTAAGTAGCATCAGTAATTAAATTCATTTTAAAAGAAATCCTTCCACCTAATGACAGATCTACTGACAAAATAAAAGAAACTATTAAAGAAAAATAAACAATAAAAATTGGAAAATAGATTTAGCTGGTTTTTGAATTACATGCCTCAAATTAGGAGCATTTTAAACTAATTAAAATCAAAATTGAATAATAACTTGACTTATATACATGAGACAGCCCCATAATAATTTTCTGAAAGTGAATATATTGACTTTTGATGGAATATTTCTCAAATTAGTTTTTTTTTCACATTCAACTGTCGTGTAGATGCTTTTTCAACAGTATAATTCATCTTAACAGGAAATCCATTTTTATTATTCAAGAACTTGGATATTTTATAATTTACTTTCATATATTCGAATTTATTAGGAATCTACCAGAACATTCTAAATACCAAGCCTCTCTTGATTCATTTAAATGACTGATTTTGGAAGAAATCCTTTCACCTAATGACAAATCTACTCAAAAATACTGTTAAAGAAAAAAATAAATAATAAAAATTGGAAAATCGACTTGGAATTTTTAAATTCTATGGCTCATTTGTGCCAAAATCTTTTAAAACATCTTTGATATGTGCTTAGAAAAATATGAGATAATTTTAAAAAACATAAAAGCTTTAAATTCGCCATAATTATAACCATATGACAAAAGGTCCCTTATGAACACATTATTTTATCATCAATGTTAGATTCGCCAATAAAATTTCTTAAATTTAAATCATAGTTTACATAAGTTTCTTTTTTATTAACAGAGTTTTTTAATGCTGTTGTGGTGGCTACAATGGTTTGATCTGTTTCATGGAACTTCGCATCAAATAAACCTGTTGGTCTCATAAAAGTTGTGGAGTATTCATGCCTATCCTGGTACCTGGATGCTGAGGTATTTTTTAAGTAATTATTATCACTGTTGTCACTTCCATCATTACTTAGTGTTATAGTATTTGTCGTTGTATTTATGTGGTTTGTTCTATTCACACTCTCAGATTCAACTTTATCCAATAATTTATCAAAAATATCCATTATTGATTTTTGCAAAGGTCCAGTGTCATTATTTTTCATTTTAATAATAGAATTCGTTTCTCGAGTTGCTAGCGTATGATTATATTCTTCGTTAATAACAGGAAGTACGTCAAAAGGTGTTTTGGGTGGACGTGGTAAGGACATGGAAGTTTTACGATCCGCTTTCTCGAGAGCTTTTTCATGAAATATATTTTTCAAGTAACTATTGTCAACTATCCCTTTTAATGTAAATCCAAGATATGTAGTCTTGTCATCATTGGCTTGAGTGGATATGTGTTCAGCGTCTCCAGGTAGTTCTATACTACCATAGTTCTCATTAAGCATACCATTTTCCTTAGATGAATGATCGCTATTTGTTTCAGTAATTTCTTCTGAAGTGCTCATAGGAATTTCATTTACCTCAGCGTTGTAAACGGCTCTGTTCGAATTTCTGTATGTAGATTCATTTATTGCGTCATCAGGATTCCAATTTTGGTTTTCGTTGGAATCACTACCGTTTCTATTGTTTTGGGCGTAATCACTATATTCTATCGACTGTTCCGTTGATTGGAGTGGACAGTGCAGTATCTCAGTTCTGTCGTTTTTATTTTCTATTGTATCAGATTCCCCTTTGTTTTTTAAATGTTTATGGTTTGAAACAAGGTGATTTCTTGAATCAAATAAAGATTTGTGTTTGTGAATTTTAGGTTCAATTACTTTCCCATGTTGTGTATTTAGCGGTTCGTTAATTATTTTGTTAGACCAAGGTACATAAAACAGTGGAATGCTGTTCTTGTTATTTGCTGATGTCGATACCGTACCAGGGTTTCCAGGATCGGATACCATTTTCGTCAATGGTGGTTCGCTATGTGGATCATTCGTCACTTCGTAGCTATTGATGACTTTTTCACTTACTGCACTACCAAAAATATTTCCAAATATTGCTTTATCGTAATTCGCTGGAAGATAGCGAGACTGAGGAGAACGATAAGAATCGTTATCATTGGCTGTTTGTTGCTGATAACTGAATGACGCTTTTGACTTTGAACGATTAATTGACGTCAGCTTGTGGTAAGTAACGTTGTTATTCAACTTTTTTCCCGACACGATATAGAGAACTGTATCAGGTTTTCCAGTTATGCAGTAATCGCAATTACATAAAATCGTTTTCATTGAACTGGAACTTTCCAAATCATCACTCATGGAATCCCTTTTCGATATATTGTACATCTTGAACCTTTTTAAGTTTGTATTCAGAAGGTTTACGAGATTTGGGTTAATGTAATTCAGGAGTGACAGTAAAGAATCGAAAAATTTAGAAAATGAATAATTACCTGAATCCTCCTTGTTGCGTTTCATTATTGCACTAGTAACCCGGTCATCCGTGTGGGGAGATCTATAAGAATTTGTCTCATTTAAAACATCCAATGTTTCCGTACGTCTGAAATCAGATATAGCATAGTCTGAATGTTGGTACACTGTTTTGTTCAGAGAATCATCGACCAATTTATGAAAGGTGGTTAGAACATCATTCTTCAGAACGTTTCTTTCAATACCTTGAGTTGAATAATCATGTCTTATTGGCCTTGGGCTCACGGCAACATATGGATGTGGTTCAATATTGCTTTTAGAATACCTGGCATGTGAGGTCGTTTTGCTACTCTTAGGATTCTCTTCAGTTTTCTGTGATTCATATGTTTTCTTGGTACTGATCGATATAAAAGGTATTAAATCGGAGTCAAAGTAATCATTTTCATCATAAAGACCGGAAGTTTCATTAAAGCTAAGCGAAATATAGATCACAAAGTACATTGCCCCTTCCTACAATCAAAATTTCATAATTAGTTTAACTATTTTTTTTTTTGACAATTACTGTTATGTTTGATTGGTATTACTTACATTCCTTAATTTCATTGTTTAATAACATCCAAGAAAATTTTTCGCTTAGCTGCAACTCCTATAGAAAACATATTTCGGGTAAATTCTCTGTAAAAGGCGTTCTTATTAACGATTGAAATGTTCACTTCGAAACCACAATCAAAACAATTGTTTAAAATAAATTAGACTCACATGTGTTTTATTGATAAGCATCCCATCAATTATACTTTTTGTGTTCGAATTTTATTTGTTTAAGATTGCTGGTTAGGCTCTAGATATAAAATTGCCGTTTAGAAAATCCCGATAAAGGAAAATAATTCTTTGAATAAAGTAATTTAATCCTTAATTTTTATTGTTTTTTTCTTTAGTAGGGGGCTATTTTTTTAAAAATTGGACGATGTGAGTATCATCTACACCTTTTCGTCTCTTACAATTAATGCTATTTAGTTTTGTACAGATAAAATGACCTATAAAAACAAAAATATATAACTATGAGGTTTCCTACCACTAAAAGAAGGCATCAGTATTGGCTTCAGCGTTTGCACCACTGTACTTAACAACTTCCCAAATTATCTGTGCAGGTGAACCAACGTCATAGCTAAATCTCTATTTTATACAGCAATTTTCCATTTTAGATAAGCCATGTTCCGGGTTCGATCCCCACTTAAAATTTCTTGACAGTTGATTCTCCCTTCTCGGGGGATCACAAACCTCTGAGTAACTCCTCTTTTTAAAATTATAGTAGGTAATGAATTTGATGGCAATTTAGGTAAAGAATCAACTAATAGAAATATATGTTGTGAATATTTAAATAAAGATAGCTGATAAACAGCAAACGTAAGAAGTAAATTAGTATTCCAGTTTAAATAAAAATACAATGCAGAAGGAAGATTGTGGGATGAGTAAAAAGTAAAGACGAAAATGATGAGAGTTAAAAAATAATATTTTGCTAAAACAAAAAAGGTAAAATAAATTATAATATGAACTGACTAGAAAACAATCATCCAATATCATAAAAATAGTAATATAAGAGGGAATAATAAGAAATAAAAAAAAAAATTAAAAGTTCTTTTTCTTGATCTGCAGACCTGGTCATTTCCTTCAAGATGCTTGAAGAATTTGTTTATATTTGAAATTTCTTATTTCAAAGCTATTTAGACTGGTATTTAGCAAGCTATTTAGACTGGTATTTAGCAAGCTATTTAGACTGGTATTTAGCTAGCTATTTAGACTGGTCAGACTTCCAAAAATATTTAGGAAAGGGCTATCTCTGGGAATCCAGCAGATCTAGGATAAGTTGAGAAACCCGGTCAAAATGGTAAAGAAATTTTAGGCTTTGACACTCTTCCTCCAATTCGTTCTAGCAACCTCCCAGTCCAAAATTACCGTAGTAACATCTCTTTTATACCTGTCTTTTTTTCGGCCCAAGACTCCCATTGGAGTCCTATATTACCGTTTACCATGGTGGGGGAATCAAGTTTTTCCTTTTGTGGGACCGCCACTCAATATAAAAGTCAACGCCCCTGCCGGATTCTAACCGTATCTCAGATTGATAGACCTGCGCCTAACCACATGAGTTACGGACGGCCCCAATTAAACCTGTCTTCTAATCCTTTTAGTTTAAATTTTATTTCCCTTTGCTATGGACGTGACTCTTTCTATCGAATATCCTAAGCCCTGTACAACAATACAAATAAAAGAACAAACTAATACTATTAATATTGTTTATATTTGGCACAATTTCATTGTTTTATTATATTTCTTTATTACTGGATCGGTCTAATGGGCCTTGCATGGTTACTAAAACAATTTTATTTCGTTATAGCAATTGATAATGAGGAGACTTAGATTCGTCACACCTAAATATTTACAGTATTATAATTATTGAATGAATTAAAATAAATAATAAAAAAAAATTAATAACAATACTTATGTAATTGGAGAATGAAAGAAAGGGAAAAAATAGCAACAAAAACAACTTCTATTTTTAATTATAATTTATAGTAAAATAATTAACTGACTTCAATTGATATCATTACAAGAAGAAGAAACGGAAATGGTGAAGAGGAGGGGCAACACTGGTTAGTTATAGCAGGAAAATTTTAATATTGTAATAGGAGAGTAGGAGCTTAGAGGAGATTAATAATACAAAAAATGTTCCTGCTAGAATTGACCTAGAAGGGCCATTTCTATTCTAGTTATTATTATTATTCTGGAACTATTATTTTCTACCCAAAGCTGTATGAGAGAACGCTTCAACAGTATTAATAGAATTTTAATACATTATTTCACTTCTGTTGGTTAGACCCGACAGCATCAATTTTTAGTAAAAAAAAAAAATACTTTTTATGCTTGTATTGTTGAACTAACATTATTAAATTCCATTATGAAACAGGGTCCAGGTGGAACGCTGTTTCAGCACCGACCTTCCATAGGCGTCAATAACAACAAAGCAACCTTGGTAATTGCTAGGGATGTCGAACATCGGGAGCATTACTAATGCCTAAATATTTAGAGGAAAGCATTAATTAATTAAGGTATTGAAAAAGTCCAAAAAATAGATAAAGTCAATCAAAACATAGAAGGAATAATGTTAACAGTCCTCAAGGATATTCCTACCTAAATTCGTAATTCATGCTATCAGTAACCACTTGTTTATTCCCCTTTACGTTATGTTGTTTTTACATTTATAATTAACGTTAATACCAGGGCATTCAAAAAGTCCTGTCGTTTTTCGTTT
>NW_027108234.1:369089-375146 GCF_000696795.3 Halyomorpha halys
AACGACAGGACTTTTTGAATGACCTGGTATTTAATAATAAATATTTATTCATAGGTTTTTCTGGTGTGAAATATCTCGAATATGATGAGAAAAAAAAATGCCTATGAATTTTCATTTAGAGATGTTGCGTCTTCAGAATGTTCGCCTTGGGGTGGATTCGACCTTAGGATATTACGACCTTCGCTACCTGATACTTCCCTTTCCAACCGATTTCTACATATAAACCACAGCGTGATTAAGAACTACCAAAGAATTGTTTTTCTTTATTCAATGAAACCTCTTAACTAAATCTAGCTGTTCGATATAAAAAAAACTGTGTTAGAAGTTTTCAATTTATTTTTTTATTTACTGTTCTGGGAAAAGATTAATTGAAAAATTTACCAAGTTAATAAAACTTTAGTTTATCAAATTTTATATTCAATCTCTACTTTTTATAACAGTAAATATTTTTTGTGATAGTTACAATTCATATTGGAATGTATCAGTTTGTATAGAACAGGGACATAAGCACGAATTTCTCAAGAACGGCTTACTAAATTTTCATTGTTAATAAATCAAATTATTGGAAATAGCATTTACTACAACTTGTTTTAAATTCATATTTGCGATTAAATGAATGGTTTTACAGAAAAAAAATTACATATTTGTGGAAAATCCCTTTTTACGTCTACGTATATCTGGGATCCGGGGGTGTGGCCAACCCGTACTTTTGGCTTCACTTCTGCTACTACATTTATGTCAAACCCACTGTGACAATAAGTACTTCAGAAAGTTGTCAAAGAGCATTCACTGAAGGCATTAATAAAAAAAAAAACACTCGACTTTAATCTTAATTTTTTTTATTACTAAATAGCATAAATTTGGAGAATGAGCCATCTTCAACACAATAAAAGCAATAATTCCCGCAAATTACAAATATACTTAGATTTATTATAAGATAACAGACTTCCTCCTAGATTGGCAATTTTAATGGTTGTTTTTTTAAAAATATTTTCGTTACACTTTTGTAAGTATTGTGGACTTACCATTTTTAATCATTTTCCTCTCTCACACAGTAAATAAAACATTATATTCATTCAAATAGAACTGTTTTACTTATAAAAATTCAGTGATTAGTCCTGAAAACACCTTTAATGACGTCATTGTAATTTACGAAGACCTCTGGTTTAGCACTGCGAAAATTATTTTGGTAATATCATCTTTTCTGACCCCTTAATACATTTTGCTTCGTCACTTTAAATCTTGAGGTATACTTGATATTGAATCCTAGAGCCTAAAATATTTAATGAATGAATAACTGATTAATATTTTAAAATTTTCTAATGCTTTCGGTAGGAAGGCAGCCCCCCCTCCCAATCATAGTTCGATTGGTTCAATAGCTATTAATCCAAAATTATATCGAAATTTCAACTGATCCACTCATTTATTGTATTAAATTTTCGAGTTAGATATAAATTTGAAGAGAAATGAAATACTTCTAATTGTAATAACTTTTAATCAGTTACTATGTTGTAATAAACTTATACAGCAACAAATTGATAATAAAAATAAATTATTAAATAACAGAAAAATTTCAATAAAACTAGACTTATTATTCTTATAACCTGTATAACATTTTGTTTTCAAGTTGAATTTTCAATAAACCGGTTGTGACAGTGGGACCAAACGTCTGACACCTTGAGTGGCGTGTGTGGGACTGAACGTGTAAGTTGATAGTTGTTTGTGCTAGGGTTTCCCTTGTGAATTTTGTTTACAATGATGTCAAGATCGGTTCGAGCAGAAACTAGGAGCAGAGCTAAAGATGATATTAAACGGGTTATGCAAGTTGTTGATAAAGTTCGACGCTGGTAAATGTTTGGAATTATTCTTAAAGGTCATTATTCTATGGTGTTATGTATTTATAATTTACGTAAAATTTTCAGGGAAAAGAAATGGGTAACTATTGGTGAAACAACTATGAAAATCTATAAGTGGGTTCCCATCATAACCAATGAACAAGTAAGTTTTCCTTTTATAATTGATCTGGTCAGTTGTAAATAGGTTGTAAAATATTAATAACTTGTACTTTGTGCTGTGTTGTTCACTTTAGAAAAAGAAAGCGAAAGAACATGGAAACAAAGAAAATTGTATCGGTAAGCGAACATTGGATACATCTAATTCTAATTTTGGTATCACGGAAGATTCTAACACTTGTAAGTATTACTCCTTTCTTTCTTCAAGCTATTTATATTTTTGTTTGTAACCGAGCAGTTTCATATATTATTTTATATTCATACTCCTGTCAGAAAAGTTAAAATTATTAACTAAGCCCTCCATCAGCATTAATAGCTGAGCTTTATATACAAAGATAAACAGGTTATTTTGTAAATGTGTACATTATGATTAGTAATCATACTACAATTAATGTACATACAAGTTCTCAAAATAATTAAATTACCTCTGATCTTTGCATTTGTCTCATGATTATACTTTAAAGATGCTTGTTTGAAGACAGTTAATCTTAAGCTAGAGGCAGGTACTGCTTAGGTTAAGCTTTTAGAATCTGTTATTAATGACTGCACTCCATACTTATTGTTATTATTTCATAATCATTAGTGATTATGGTATATTGGAGTATTCTTATGGGTCTTTTTAAAATTTCATTCCTTTCGGCATCAACATTTTTGTGGAGAAGAGGTGGTTGGTTGTATTAGTAGGTTACTAATGTGATCATCCATTTCACTGTGGATAAGCCATATGTATAAAAAATCAATTTTCTAAAAAAATGATAAACTATCATGTTTTGATCTTAAAATTTTTATTACAAAATAAAAAATAAACTTATAATTAGTGAAAAGTAACTGAGCATGCAAAAATAAAATCAAAGACTTGACTGGATTGAATCATTCTATTTAGAAATATATTTACCAAAATGGTTAGAGAAGCAAGATAGTTAATAGTTATATAGTTAGCAAGAGCTAAATTAAGCAGGTTAATTTTTCGATCATATTCATCTACCTTGGCTTCCCTCATGTATATCAAATAATGTATGTCAGAAAAAATTCACTGCTGAATTAACATAATAAACATTAACACATCTTTTCACTTGTCAATATCAATGTTATTTTTATTGTCAATGTCTTTTCACTTATTTTTTGCGAGGATAATAAGACTAATAGGAAGTGTACTTACTACATAGTGACATATATTTCTTGCTTGGAATTGTGAGGTTTTAAAGCTTCATCAGCGACTCACCAAAACAATTTTTTTTGACCATACTAAGTTTCTTCACACTGTATTGAACAAGAGAACTGAATGCAAAAATAACTTGATTGGTGAAATGTCATCTTTATATTAAACTTTATATCCAGTTTTTTCCTGTAGCCCTTTTAACAACGTCGGTAAATGATCGGCTGATTACAATGTTGGCCACTGATATTTTCATATTATGCTGATACTTTTTCTGATGTTTTCAAATTATGCTGTTATGGTGTTGGCTTGTATAGGGTTACTGGGTTATCAGAAATAAAACCTTTTAATATGAGACACAATCGATTTTATAAACTCAAAACTGGCTGTAGATGAGTCTAGCAGCAGGTGGGCCATAATGGTCTATGTTTGTGATAGGGTACGCATAGATTTCTAAGTGTCTTTCCTGTAGGCATACATCATAACACTTTCAGTACAGAGCCTCTGACTCACTATCTATCAGTCTGCTAGCTTTTATAGAATCACTGGAGCCGAATTGACTTCTTCAGTTTTCAGTATCAATTATTTTATCTAATTTAATGTAAAAATTAATTTTATGAAGTTTTTTTATTTGTGTGGAAAAGGTCCACAACTCATTGGTAAACATACAAAGTTTTTATAAAAAGCTTTCTACTTTTTCTTCACAGTATGTAAAAAACCAGTATGTTTAGAATGTTTTAGCAAACTAGAATAATTTTATCTTTGTTTTTATATATGCCTTATTCTTTCAGTGCCCTTATTCCAAAAAAAAATTGTTCTTACTAATGTAGTATATTAGTTTTTTTTTACTGCTACTACAATAATATCTCGAATGCTACATAAAATATCTTGGTTTCTGATTTTTGGCATTGAGATTCCTAACTCGCTTTTATTATTAATCATTCTCTCTTACAGGTTTTTCGATTGTTAGTGATTCTCAAGGACCATCAGATTTTTCAGCACAACTTGGTTTCTCAGAAGATTCTAATTCCCAGAGTAGTGAACCTGTTGCCAAACGCTTGAAGCAAGAATAATGTCATTGTTTTTTTAAGTTCAAACTTAAGTGACTACTAGTCAATAACGTTTGATTTTATACAGTTTATGTATGTAAATGAACCTATATATAAATATTATAGATAAAGAATGTATGTACATATTATTATTTTATAATTTTAATCTTTGTAAAAACTTTTAAATAAGACTGTTTCTATTTATTTATATCCGTTAGTGTAAATATTTTGCCAAAACTATTGAATTTCATTAAGTGAAAACATGCAAGACTAATAAATTTGATGATTTTTTTTTTAATTTAATGAACTGGTCTCCAAAGAACTCATTGTAAGTTCGTTATTTTTGAATTATAATTAAAAAGATTATTTGTAAATACATTTTTTCATGAAATATCCAAATCTTTATTTCTTAAGATGGTTCATTTTCGATTATTAATTATAACTCTGTTATTTAATTAAGTATGTCTTGGAATTTTTTTTTTTATTGTAATGCGTTTTTGTATTCATTGATAAAAAAAATATTAATACGCTTTGATACTTAATTTTATTACATGTTAGTTTAAGATTGAAAAATAGTTCTATTATATGTTAAGTGATTCATATTGTTTAGTGAAAACAAATGAATTTGGGGCTGTTCCACATTTAAAAAAAAAATTTCCTGTTTTAGGGTTATTCTGTGTGATACTTGTTTTTAAAAACTAGGTGTTCTTAGTTTAATATAAATTATTTGCATTTAGTGATTTTTGTATTTATTGTTACTTTATTAGCAATGTATATGATGTTGGATCAGAAATTTATCTTATTTAAGATTAATTGATTTTCCATTAATTAATATGAGGTGTTTGGTCATTACACATAGTAACTAACAATATGAAAACTTTTTTAATGTTAAAATGTTTGTTAATTAGAATTGTTTACATTAAATCAGAAGTAACTTACCATAACTAAATATCATCATTAATTTCTTAAGAAAACAATTTTTAAAAAAGCCAGTGATGCCAAAACTTCAACTCATAAAACAAATGAGTTACCATGTTATATTACCAAATACCTCATTTTGCATAAATATTTTTTTGGATTTTTATATCATAAATTCAATGGTAAATGTTATTGTTTCTTTTCATTCAAATGTAAAACTAAAATATGTTCTTTTTGATGGTAAAAACAAAAGCCGTTTCTTAGTTTTATGAAGTTCTAATAGTTGAAAATTCATTTTGTAAGGAAATGACTTACATGTAAACAAAAATATTACCATCCTTTTGTATGTGTAAATATTGTATCCTTTTGGTTATTTTACTTTTTGGATATAGTTATCTGTGAATTCCTTTTTTCTTTTTTTTTTGGAAACAGAATTTTAACTTTTATGTTTAAATAAAAACTAGTTAAACCATATCAATGTTAGTTTATCCTTCTGACCTTAATTTACTATAACCTATAACTTTTTTATTTTTAATATAGAGGTAATTTAATGAAACAGTCACTAGTCTGGTAGCTACTAGAATAATTCTAATTTAATTGCAGATTAAGTGACGTATTAGGAAAATTACAATCAAGAATTATGCTGAACGTTTTCATTTCTGACATTTTATTTTTAAATATCAAAGTCTAAAACTCAATATTACATTTAGTAATCATGTTATATAAGAAACTATATTTTATAATGATTTATATAGGCCAGCAATTTACATATTTATGAACACTAGCTTCTTACCACTTCATTTTCATTATTCATCATGTGCCAATATTTATGTACTAATAATTTTTTTTTTAAGTTATGAATATTAAGATATGTTTCTTAAGGATTAATTATCAACAGCTAACTTTGCAATGTCTGTTTTTT
>NW_027108234.1:375196-398068 GCF_000696795.3 Halyomorpha halys
TATATTTATGTGTGTCTGTTTTAATGACTTCTTTTAGCGAATTAGTGACCCATGCAGACAGGGATTTAATAACTGATAATTGAAAAAAAAAATTGTGGTGTTATTTTTAGTTTATATTAGCTAGAAAAATAACAACAAAATTTATTTAATTTCCTTATTTCAACATTAATAAAATTAACAAACATTTGTATTTTGGATTTTATTCTACTTAAAAATGATTAAACTTAGTTCTTTTTTATTATAAAGGTAAAACCTAAATAGAAAGCAATCAATTGTTAATTAAGATAAGATTGTTTTTACAAGGAAACAATTACCTATATAAATAAATTAATTTATAAATGTAAATACTCAAATCCAAAAAAAATTTATCATAGTTTCTTAAATAAAGTCATTAAAAACTTATTTCAACTCACCAACCTGATCTATCATCTATTGGGTCAACTCCATTTTTCAATTCAAATACTTCTTTATTTTTATTACTTTAGTATGAAATATAATGTGTAAGTATTGTGATCGTGCAAAATATTGAATTGAGTTTTCAATGAAAATACACATTTTAAGATCCCCTGAGTTCAAATAACGTATTCTCACAAAATTGTCTGTGTGTGTATATGGTCAACCAAGTTCATAGAATTAATTTTTAACATGTTATAAATTTTTAGACTAATGGCTCCAACGATTTTGATTAGACCCACTGAATCAATAAGAAACTAAATGATTTTTAATATGAGATATGTCTTATCCTCATTGATAGCCTAACAGTGCTTAAATGCCAAATTTTCACAAAATCTTCCTCTAAGTACCTTTAATTTTATTTATTTAAAAAAATGATATGTTCTCATTGTTAGCAATCTTAAACAATGGGTAATTACAAAATATTAAAGAATTTTAGGAGGGGAAAAATAGATACATCTGATTGGAATGGGATAAGCAGACTCCCCAATTTTTCTTGATTGCACAACTGCTTCGTTATCTTTTCTGAAACTGTTGCATTTTTAGCAGAAAAATAATTTATAAGCGTTATTTCCATCTCGAGGAGTCATAAAATATGAATTTTTATACCTATATATTATTTTTTTTATATAAAAAATAAAAATTTTGTTTTCTTAGTTTTAGTTTGCCTTATCCATTCATTATTATTTTTTTTTTTTTCCAAAATCACTAAAATAGCAGTACTTCAACATGAGTCTACCTACCAATCTATAAAAAAAACTTGGGGACATAAGTAAGTATAAATTGTCTGATACAAACACCACACTAGATTTATAAATATAGCTTTCACCATTTCCCTTCAGGACAAGGACCACTAGAACACTTCAGGTCTATACTCTACAAAACACAGTGCAGAGAACTCACTTCCGCAGACTTAGCTAAAGCCTAAAACTTATTACAGTCATTATCCCAACGAATATACATCATTTTTATATATGAGAAGATAGTCAGGGTTGCGGTCAAAAGAGAAACAAAAATAGTTTACAACTATTTATTTTCCGACGTTTCGCCCCACTTTGCAGGGCTGTTCAAAGCAATCGGTTGAGCTGTTCATGTACCAAATACATTGGGTTGCTATAAAACACAGGATACCAATCAATCAATAGGGTATATTACACTACATATATTTACATGATATAAGAAAAATTATTTTTTCCTACCTCAACCAGTTACAATCAATAGACGATTAATACACTAAATACAATCTATTATAATTATTAGTTTCCCCCTATTTAACAATTTTATTTTATTTGACAATCCTATCCTATTTATTTGGCAATTTTATTCTCCCTATTTCATTCTCTGATACCTGTCCTCTCCAGTGATCTGCAACCCATGTTTGATCTGATAGACAAACTAAAAGAATTTATCATTAGATAGCAATATAAAAAGAAATCAAAGACACATTAGTCATAGCAGATCAAATTTTAAAAAAATAGATTTAAAAAACTAATATATAGATTAAAAAAACAAAACTTAATTAAGAGAAATAATTAAATGAATAAATAAGTTAAAACACACATAAACAGGGTAAAAAAAAAAAAAAAAAAATTAATAAATATATATATAAAATCTAAGAGCTAATTCCCATGCAGGTGATGATGAATGATACCCAGGGAGTCTAAAATAATGTTTCCTGCCAAGATATATATCCCCGATATTAAAACCTAGGTCTTCTAAGAAGCTCCTGGTTTTATTTGGTATTGTTCTGCGAGATACAAACCAGAGGCCTTTCAGGGTAAACTCTTTCCATAGGTCTCGTGGAATTTTTTGTTAAGGTAAAGGAAGCATTTTTCATATATTTCCTTAAATTTACATACATATTAAAAAAAAAAACTAGATAGTTTAATTAATTTTTTATTGATGGTTCTGATAAAATCACATTACAAATATTAAATGTTCCTTCTTCAAGTTCTTTCCAGCGGTTCTTCCTTATTGAACTCATTGTGGAAGCATTTTCAGCATACTTCTGGCATAATTTCAAAAACCTATTTAGATAACAAATGAAAGTAATGACAATTTTTTTTTTTATTTAGAAAACAATTAAGCACTAAATCCATTACCTCTGGGTTTTTTTTATAACATCAGACTCATATTTTTGTAGTTGCTGTAATGTAATGAACATAGCATAAAATAAACAACCAATGCCGTATTGTAAATTAGGAATGCACTGCAGCATCCTTTTATAACTCTCTCTGTTCCTCGATTTCATTTGCTTGTTTTTCCAAAGAAGAAGTTTACTTTGACAGCTTTCACTAATGTTTGCATTTAATTCTTCAATTGAGCAAACAATTCTCCTCAGAATCGAAATCAATTCCATTTCATGTTTGGGCCTAAAAAATATTTTTGGATTTTAAAAACTTTCTTTTAGCTATTTACATCAGTTATAATATATACCATAGTATAATATATATTTTTGATTTTCTCAACTTATTGTTTTATCAAATTCTTACATTACAAATTCATTAAAAACCAATTGGGTATATAATTAAATTTTTTTCTTTGACAATTACAAAAGTTCGTTATTGGGAGTAGTAAATTAAAAGCATTGATTTTAAATTTTTTTCTATTTTCACTTACCTATATATGAAATATATAGTAAGAAGTATTGCGATTAGGAAAAATTTAGAATTTCAGTTTTCAATAAACATACTGGTTTTGAGGTCCTCTGAATCCAAATAACAAAACCTCACAAAATGGTCTGTGTGTGTTTGATAGGCTTAACTCAAAAAGGAAAATTGTACAAAACTGAAATTATATATTTAAGGTAGTAACAAACCTGCACTGTCACATCAACGTTTTAAATAAAATCAATTGACTGGAAGTACCACTTTATAGACACAATTTTTCAATTTTCTCAAAAACAGCTCCAAACGATTTTGATTAAACTTGGTATGTAAACATACAATTGAATGGTCTTTAAGATCAGATAGGTCTTATCTTCATTGAAATAATCTGACAGAGCTTAAATTTGGATTTTTCAAAAAATATTTATTTTTTTTACCTTTCAATTTTGTCAATTTGAAAAAAAAAAAAATAAACAGTTATCATTGTTAGCACTAATAAACACAAAATACTAAAGGCTTTTATAAATAACTAAAGAAGAAAAAAGAAAACTGACATCTGATTCAAACGGGAAAGGCTGAGACCACCCAATCTTTCCTGAAAGGTTACGTTATCTTTTGTTAAAATGTTCTATCTTGGTAGGAACAAAATGTATATTCTTTATATATATTGTAATATGCTCTTTTTGAGTAAATAATATATTTTGATGTATAAAGGGTTTATAATATGTTTTATTTTATGTATCATTTTAAGATTGTTAATTTGTTTTGTTTATCCAAAAAGCAAGCTAACCAATTTTCATTGTCTATAATAACTTCGTGATTAAAAACAAAACCAAGATGGCGGTACGTATTCTTCAGTCAAGTACGTTGAATCAAGGCCACGTTGAGCAGATTCAAATATCATAAAAACTATTTTAACTCGTCCCCTCATAATTGAAAATATAGAAAATTAAAGGAAAAATAGAAATCAAGAAATAGTGCTAATGAATAATATTCAGAAAGTAAATCATTTGGAAAAATCCCTAACTGTTGTGCGACAATCGATGTTTACATGTAACCTCAAGGCAGGTTTTGGTTTTGGAGGGTTCATTCGTTGTGTGGACGGGCAGGAGAAAGGATGTCCTCATCAATTTCTGTCAAGAAGGACGCCATTTTGGACGCTAGGACAGAACAATAAGAAAAAAAGAAGAAACCAAGGATCATCAAAGGAAGATCGTGAGCTTGGTTAGTTTTGTATACATAAAAATAGATACATATGTAAACTAGATTTTAATTTAATTAATTGTAATTATTGTAAATGCAAGTTTCTGATTGCCTAGCAACAACACGCCCTGAGATTAAGAGTCTTTTTATATTATAAAAGTTAAATATAATTCTATTATCCATTTGGTATTAAAGTTCTTAATTTGAACCCAATTATCTTTTATATTTGAAAAAAGTTATAAAACGAGCAAAAATTCTTTTTTCTTTTATTTTTAAATAATTTTTTTTTAAATTATTACAATATCATATATTCCGACTTTGAAAAACCTTAAAATACAAATTTTTATAGCAAAAGAAAAATAAGAATTATTTGTTCATAATTTTTGCCTTCTAGGGTCTATTAATTTTTTTTTTAAATAACAAAAATAGCGATAACTTTAACACAAGCCCACTAATTAACACAAAACTTGGGGACATATGTAGGGAGGTTAACGAAAGTTGTGTGATATGTGCACCACACCAGATTTTTTAAAAAATAATAACCATAACTGTAACAATTTGCCATCATAATAAGATGTTACAAAGTAACTCCCAAACTATCTTCTGAATAGATGAATTAAATATATCTACTGCACAATACACTTCACTCTTTCCTTCTTTTTTTTACATTTTCTTCCCTCCCTACCAGGCTGTTTCTGGGATATAAGGTGGTGATCATATGGTTTTTCCGATCTATTCTAGCCATAGTAAGAAGGTAGGGATTCATTAAAATAAGTTAAAATAAAATCTGGAGGCTGTTATAGCTAAGTGAGTTGAAATGTCAAGTCACCTTGCTACCTCATGTCTACAGCTGTGCTAGTGCAACCCGAGCAGGTTGAATTTTATTTTGTCATGGTCCCACAGAATGAAAACTGTGGTTAGAATAGGTTGGTTTCCAATAGAACGATCTCCCTTATGTCAGAAATAGCGAGGTAGGAGGTAAAAAAGAAAAAATTGAAACCCGCTCAGGCTGGATTAAAAAAAATCCTTATTATGAGATATAGATATCTTAACTTTTGACAGAATTCTTCAATCATGATGAGAAACTCATAAATGTAATCGAATAGTTAATTTTTTTTTTAAAAAGTACCTGTAGATGGTTTCTGGTTCCAAATCATTAATCCTCTTAATAATATCATTAGAATAGTTTACAAAATCAACATATCCAGTTATTACTTTTAAAAAATTCACTGCCTCATTATTAGCATGGAAGTTTGAAACACAATCCAGGTCAGATGGCCTTGGAAGCCCATTCCATGATTTAGTATTGATAATAATATTAACAAAAGATCTTTTAAATATGCTGATTGGGTGGAACTGAGGCTTATACTTTACAGATAAATCAATCAGCTCAGTGCTATATCCTGAATTAGTCAAACCTTTCTGTTCAATCAATGCCTTTTTCACCTTGAAATAAATAAAAAATTTATATAACATTTTTTATTTGCACTATAATTATTTATTAAATAAAAATAATGACTACTGTCCAGTTTACAATGTACAGATGATGAAAAAATAAATTGAAAATGATAATATATCAGAAAAATGGATAATATAACCCCATACTTTCTATACTACTCAACACTACTTCACTGTTAACCAGAAAAAGAAGGCTATTAACGGAAAGTGTGGTAGATACATTTCAAAACTAATATATGTGAATTGGAAAACATCAAAAACAACAATAAGTAATGTCTGCGATAAAACTTCAGTTCCAATCCTCCTACTGGGGGCCGACTATAAATGGAATTCTGAAGGTACCCTTGTCTTACAGTGCTTAAATAAGGATAGGTTATATTTATTTTTTAGCAAGTGATTTTTAATAACCTGTTACCCTACTGGGCCCTTTTTCATAATAAAAGCTCGTAGTATTAGTTCAAAAATACAAGTATAAAAAGTTCAATGAACAAGCACTGATACTTTCTGTTTCTTGATAGAAACAACTATTAGTGATATTATAGGAGTTAAAAAGTAAAAAAAATTACTAATCAGCATTGTACAAGTCAACAAAATCATACCAGGTACATACTAAAAGATTAATAGAATTAGTTTGTAGTTTATTATGAAATGGGGCCCTGGTGTCAGTAATGAATAGCACATAATAATTCCTAGTTTATTGCACAAAGTCTAATATTTCATGTTAATAAAAACTACAATAATGTGGTTTAATATTGTGATAAACAAACAAGTGCAGTTGAGGTCATATTCGTGACATTTTTGGAGTTGGAGATGTGTTGTGTTATTGTTTTTAATTTATTTTGAAGCAGATTCTCAAAGACACCTGATTAGATACTTATTTAAAGATATGTACATGATTAGTATGTTCAATGTTTCTCAATAATTTAAAGTAAAACTTTTAAGGGAAAAACCAAATGAATATTTCAACAAAATTTGTTGTAAATTAAAAGATTTTTTTTTATACAATTCACACCAATGATTATTTACATATAATTACAAGAATATTTTAACTGAGTGAATAGATTATTAAATGAATGCAAGTAGTTCTTTCTCTATATTAATCTATATATTTTCTGATTTTTAAAATTTTTTTTTATAACCATTACAAGATCAATTAAATTTATTTTCTAGAATAATAAATAACAAACACATAAAAATGAAGAAAAAGTAAAAAAGGTTTTTGAACCACTCATTACAATGCCAAAAGTTAATTATTTGATAACATCATTGACTGTCCGATTAAGGTAATTTTTACTTGATCATGCTAATTATTTTAACACACTGCTCTTGTATCAAATCAAATATTTTTAACATAATTACAAATGAGACACAACCCCTAGAGCATGATAACAGTTGGATTTGTTATGAAGAGATTGGTAGATGCAAGGAGCACTAGCTCTTTGATTGATTCAGGTACCTTCAAAATTCCATCTAAGTTTTACCTTCTCTGCAATTCTAACAGATAGAATATATTTTAACATGGTAAATAGGTCTTTGAGAATACGAGATAAATATAGAACAAAAGTCAATAGTTTTCATGATTTATAAACAGTTCAAAAGTAGTTATATTTCTAATAGAAAAAAATATCTGGCTCTAGAACAGTTGCAAATGGCCATTAGAAACCTCTAACTTTTCTCAAGACATTCAGAATATGCTTAGCTGTTGGAAGAGGACAACAAAATCCTCCTCTTCAACTTCAAAAGCCTTCGACTCTGTTGATCCAACAATTCTCCTCTCAAAACTGCATATATCGCTGTCCAATAGTTCCTTGAACTGGTTTCACTCCTTCCTGTCTCTCTGTTCCCAAACCATATTTGTTCCTAATAAACCCCCTCATCATCACTACTTCTCTCTCACGGTGTCCCTAAGGTTTCTCCCTCTCACCAACCCTATTCTCCACATACATGAATGACTTACCTAACGCTATACAGCACTCCCAATATCATCTGTATGCCGATGACCTACAAATATACATATCCTTTCATTCTTCTGACTTGATCGAGGCATTCTGTAAGCTCTAGGGCGACATTGACAATATACACCATTGGGCTACTGAAAATAAATTGACTCTGAATCCAGCAAAAACCAAGGACATTCTCATCGGATCAAAACCCTTTCTTACTATCCATTATCACGCCACAACAATATACCTATCCAATTTCAAAAAACCATAAAAACCTAGGAGTCACCTTTTATCAGCACTTAACACGAAATTGTCACATTTCCCAAATAATTAGAAAAACCGTCTCAATCCTTGAACATCTCCTAAAATCCTGATTCATTACCTTGAAGTACTCATCACCTCCTAGTATCCTCCCTTATTCTCCCACATTTCGACTGCAGATGCCCAGTGTATGAAGGACTATCCAATGAACAAGAAAAGAGATTAAAAAGACTGAAGAACTGTTTTATAAGATTCATTTTTGGTATTCTTAGGAATTCCCATATCTCAAATCATTATTCTGATCAAAGCTGGCTCTATCCCAGTATCTAGAGACAATACCTCCTTGGCACATTTATCTATCAAACTCTATAACCAAAAAAACCTTCCTACATCATTGACCTCTATACCCTATATTCTTCCATTCACCTATTAAACACAAGATCCCAACCTACCGATCTCTATATCTCTACCAAGAGAATACTAGAGTATCAAACTTCTGTGAACTTATTGAGCAATTTAATGTAGTCAGACAAAAGCTTCATAACTCTGTTGATAATTGTTATTCTTTAGGTGACCAAGTGACCCAGAATAAAGATAGATTTTTTCATTTCATTTCAAAATAAGAAAGTTAGACATTTTTGTAATGTAGACGAAATATATTCACTCATTTTAAACAATTTTTAACCTAGAAATTTATCTCCTATTGTAATTAGTTATATTGGAGTTCTGGCAATGACTAGATTCTTCACTCATGTCCTGAACATCTGTGGCGATCACCCTATCTCAGGTTCAACTCCCAGCCTCTAATAGCTCTATTGCTAATTTCTGATGTATATGGCAGAATGTAACACCTTACAATAAAATATGTTATTTGGGGGGGAGGAGGAAGAGAAATTTAAATGAAACTATGGAGAATCTCTTCTTAACAGGTTAAAATGACATTTCAAAAGATAAACAATTACCATTGGTTATAAAAAATATATTTCTTTTGTTGGAAAATTCATGAGTCACAGTTGTGGTATAAATGTGTTCAATCAGTGATGAAGATATTTTCGGGATGGGTTTTCAAATGAATTAATATAACTTTTGAGCAGTATGCCGCAATGAAATTTTTTTTTTTTAGATCACAAAAGTTAAGCATCCTCATTTCTATATGTGTTTCTCTATGAAATTAATTTAGCGCATAAGTTAATATACATCATACAATGACCCTGAAGGCTTGGAATAATAAAAGTAGGACACCTAAATTATTTAAAGAAATTTAAGAATCTGATTGGTTGGTTGTTTTAAAATTAAGGCATAAAACTTGTTGGTTATCAATGCCTGTGAATCTGGCAACAGCAGTGCAGGAAAATTCTTTCTGCACTGACAAAGCCTACAAATTTCCTATTAAACAGAAATTTATGGTAACAAGCCAGAATTCAAACCAAAAGTTCATCCACCCAAAATGCTTACCTCTTGTATAATACCCTGAATATTATTTATATTGATTTTAAAATGGTATTTATTTTAACTTTATTTTGGTAATTTCATGATAAACCAGAACTGAAACAAAATAATAACAGAAAAAAACAATACAACAATAATTAATTTACAATTTTAAAATAAGATCCACACCTCATTTTTAAATACAGTTCTGACAATAAGCACCAATGCCAAGGTGCTTTGTTTACTGTAAATAAATGTCAAGATGAACAGAAACAATAGTTATATGAATTCATAAAACTAATATTAAATTAATTATTGAACATTATATAATGTAATTGAATTACATTTATTGAAATTAACATAAGTAGAATACTTATATCAAACACACATCTGGCAATATCCTCAGGAACATCATATGGTTTTACTTCTGAGTGACTTATTCGGTCTCTTAGCCGTGGTCCTTCCTCATAAATATATAAATCCAGTAACATTTCTAATATTTTAGGCCCAACAGCATGTTTTAGTCTGTTTTCTAAAACAATGACATGAGAATTAAATTGAACAATTGAATTTAGCATTCTCTTATTTTTTTAATTAACCTTGTGATCCAACAGTAGGTGCAAGTACATCATCCATAGTTATATAAAAAGCTGTAGACTCGGCAGTTAAAACTCTTTCAGAACAATCATTAGCAAAACAAAAAATTGAGCGTAAAAAGGCTTCTGTTAAAGGCATAAGAAGTATCAGACAGTCTCCATAACTGAAACGTAATCTTGAAAATGAAAAATATAAAAAAAAAAAAAAAAAAAAAATTACTATAAAAATTAGGTTTTAAAGCTTACCAGCCCTGAATATACAAATCAGAAGCATAATTCCAGTATGCCCAATGGTTTGTTGATATAAATGGACAGATATGAAGTGTATTCATAAATTTTGTTTTATCAAAATCAATTCCCTCAAAATACTGCTTTAAGCATTGAGAATAACTTTTCAAAGTTTCATGCTTAATAGTTGGCCTCCTTTCGAAACTCTGAAAATGGTAAGAATAGGTAAAGCACAATTGATCCAGAAATAATATTTTACCATCAGGAAAGTGAAGGGTAATTTCAAGAACATAAAGTAAACTATATTGTCTTAAGAAATATATTATTATTACAGTATTTCCAAATGTCATTTGCTAATTTTTACCTTTATGGAAATTCCTAATGAAGCAATGGTGAGAAACATTGTTGAAATAATGCTTTGATGCAGTTCACCAGGAGAAAAGAATCCATGCCATGCTACATTACGCAGATTTAATCCTCTTACAGTTCCCAGTAACAGCTGAAGAAATTTCATCTAAAAATATCCAATGAAATATTTAAGTATTCTATTTTACTAATCATGATATTATTATATTACATGATTTTATTAGTAATTTAATTTACTAAATACAAATGAAATCTCATTATGATAAACAAAAACATTATGATTCAAAAATCATGGAAACTATATGAAAAATGTCCTTACCGATACTATACCAAATGCTTCTATCAAAACACTAGATGCAAGCATATCCTTCAAAAGAAATGGTACATGTTCACAAGTGGTCTTATAAACCTAGATAAAATGATTTTATTAAAATATATTGATTTAAAGTTCAAACTAATTTATTAATGTATGTTACTTACATCTCCTAATGCTCTATCCAAATAAGAAGTTAATTTTAGGACACAGAAGAGAAGTTCGCTATCACAGCATGTCATAAATTTATTATAAATATCTTCTACCTCAGGAAAATTGAAAACCCATGATGATAGCTCAAAAATTCTTTTTCTTACTGATTCTGAACTCTTTTTAAAATGTTTATCAACCGATAGCATGATTCCCCATAAAATTGTTACTTTGTCTCTATACCATTCCCAAGAATTGTCAAGAATGTCACTGGATTCTGCAAATATGTTAAACAATTTCATGTATTGGTTTGAATAAACAGTTAACAATAATATTTTAATATTATACGTAATAACAACGTATAGACTTGTTAATCCACCTTTAATTCTCAATCCTTCATAAGAAATATTGTCTTTATTTATAATTCAGAAATAGAAATCCCTTTTATGACTCTCAGGAACAATGAATTTTGACAAACGAAGTATTAAAGTAGCAAGATAGTTACTTACTAAGAAACTGTTACTTCAACAGTAATTATGAAGTATCTTCACCAATTTTGAGTATTCAATAAAATTTCTTAATAATGCTACATTGTTCATACAAATAACAATGTTTACATAAAACCAGTAATAGGTACTTTTATTATTTTATGGATTAGAAGGATATATATCTAACGTGAGAGTTTTCCCACAGGCATACTAGGACAAAACTAAAGTTTAACATGAATACCAGTAATAAGCCATCAGATAATTGATAAAAATATTTAGAGATCAGGTTTTCACAAAATCTCATGATGCTTTTATGATTAATCAAATCTAATATTAAAATAAATACATGTCAATTGTATGAAAGTTAATTTCTATGTACTTACCCGAAATATTGTTTAACTCATTATCTATAGCATTCCAATCCAAAATCAAATTCTCATCAACAACTTCATTATTACAAGCATAATCTGATAGCCTTAAGTTAATGATAGCTTCATACACATTATCGGAGAGATAAGTTGGAAGAGTATCATCCATGTTACAATTAAATGCTTAATCTTTTGCATGACCCTAAGAAAGGAAAAGTAAACATTAATTTAGGAATCAAACAAATATGAGTGACATTAAACTTCATATACACTAATTCTTTATTGTTCATGATAGAGACATATAGTTAAGGGCAATTGAAAATGATAATGCTGACATGACAGTGATTATTTCATTGGAAAAAGAGGCTGAATTATGCATTTCATTTTTGAGATTTTATTTATTTTTCTTTTGTAGTTCCCCCCAAAAAGTTAAGATTTATGAGGAAAATAAAATTGATTCTATAAAAATAAAAATAAAAAATCTATCTCCTATACTCAGTAAAATTTAGCATATCATAAAATTATATTATTACTGTGGCAGTCAATTCAGTAAGTCAACTTTTTCTCTTGTCAACTAATTGCCGGTTTATATATATATAATGTAAGATCCTGTACTACCAGATACTGATCTCTAAATTGATTTTCTACTACTATAAAACTTTGACCTATCGTAGCATATATTTAGTTTTCTTTATTTTATTTTTTTCTCTGAATTAAGGTTGTTATCTCAATTTTTTTGTTTTCAGCCCTGATGAAGGCCTAAAATTTAAGTTGAAACATCGGCACAAATAAGTAAATTTTAGTTATTTGTGTGTCATTACTGATCACACCTCCGGAGCATCTTCTCCTTATGTCAATATCTATACTTCATAGTAAATATCAAAACATAATCATCCAATTTAATATCAAAATATCTCCAAAAAAATAATGCTAACTTCATTACATATGGTAATTCTTAGTTTTAGCTAATTTTATACTAAAGTAATTATCTTTAAACACTGCCCTACTAGCCATAATAAATTTTCTCAAGGTAAGATAAGGGACAAACCAATCATAGGATATTGAGGGCAAGACTAAAAGGAAAGATTCCCTCCAATTACTTTTGGTGTTGTTATAATCTCTTTGAGAGATTGTGAATTATTTAATATTTAATTTAAAAACAAAGTGATTTGTTCCATACGAATTTATTCCCAACATTGATTGTAAGTAATCGGGTGAGTTTTTTAATCTGTTTAGAAGAAGCAGAAGTCAACTGCTGCCATCAAATTCAAACAGTTATAACAATAGTGTGGGTTATAACCCTTACAATAAAACATTCCATGGTAGCATTTCACATGTGAGCGTTTTGAAAGTGAGCCAAATCAGTAAAAAATATTGTGGTATTATTGGTTTTTACACACTAATAATGAGCTTTTTGTGATACTAATGACTATCTTTATATTTGAACTCATAGTGGTTATTCAATTGTTTTTTATTTCTTATGCCAATGCCGCTTAACCATTTGATCTCTTGTTGCCCAATATAAATTAGATATTTCCAAGTTATTTAATTGTAGATATGTACGTGTTTTCAACATGAGTTACTATCACATTCATTGATGATATATGTTCTATCCCTTTCTCTTCTCGCATTTCTGCAATTCATGTTTAATTTTCTCAATTTTAAGCATTGCAAGTTCCTATAGGCATTTCTGCCCATAAATTCAAATTTTCAGTACATTATTAATGAAATTTTCATAAATCAATCATTATATTTAATAATCTAATTAGTCAACTCATTTCTATATTTAAGTTATATGCCCATTAAATAAATAAACTAGTTAAGTAAATCTTGCACCTCTTGGAATACTCATATATTAAAAATTATTTCATTTACAATTCACAAAACAGTGATATCAGTTTACATCTAAATATTATCACCTCATATGAAAACAAAATCATATTTACTAAAAACAGATATGCTGTTCAACACTATGGAACCTAAAAATGAGAAAACTATACAAAGAGAGCAGCTTATTATTGACCCAAAAAAGGATCAAATATCGAAATTTGCTAAAATAAAAGTTTTTTTACATAAATAGGACAAAGTGTTCAACCCGGCTAAGGATGTCAATAATAAATATTCTGTGTAGATAGCAATGACACTTTATAAACAAAATACTTCATTGTGTTCCTGATAACAAATTTGCTACCTAAAACGAGTAACCGATCGCTAACGAATGTTCAAAATTTAGGAGCTAAGTAATTGAAGAGCATTTCAATTATCAACATATAGGTAGATGGTCTAGCACCTCGAAGTTCCTTTATACAGCTTGTATGCTTTTATATACTCTACTTGCCAGTCTCATTTGATTGGAATGACAGTCACTTGATTTATCACCAGATCGATCAGCCCATCAAATTATTATTTAAATTCTTAATTGATGCCGTGTTATGAAAATAGTAGAGATATTTTGGACTGCCTGTGAAGTTCACCTATGTCGAAGTAAGTTTGTCCTGATATAGATTTTCTTGCATTCCATGATAGACAAATGTTAGCCTGATGAAATTAGTTTCATAAAGATTTATTTCCTATACACCCAGTTATTGGAGTTAGATCTTAGCAATGACCTTACCTAGCCTCTTTCTCTCCTATATCATATAGGAATTGCTGTGTAATGATATGGAGTTTAATTTCAGGCAAAAACACTTTTTCCAATTTATCTTCACACTTTTAGGCCCACTTTGCGGGATCATCCATGGTATATTGTTCCGATGTTGCCAGAATATTTTACACTAACGATAAAAATGTAAGATGGTAATTACAGACATTAAGTAAAGGTAGGCACATTTAATTACATTCCTTGGCGAGGAAGTATTTGGAGAAGCTGGGTTTCATTTTTATCTACCATGACGTTAATTTTTTCTAAGAATTTCTAGATAGAACTATAAGTAATTTTTAAAAGAATAGAAATAATGGATTGTTTCAGTTAGTTCTGCACGATATAGGAGGAATTGGAATAGTTTCAGAAACGGGGAAAATATAGAAGTTGTTGAAAATATAGTTTGAGTGCCTTGCCGTTAAAACCTTTTAACAGTATGCTCTATCTTCTATATTTTTATCATCCGAAAGGAGAAGAGAATCATGGATATTGTCTCTACTTCAGTGCGAACCACGAATTTTCGTTTTATAACTATAGATCATACTAATTGGCCAAAAAGTTCATTCTACCATCAATCATTGATGCAATGAAAAGTAGATTGTAATGTTCATTTTTAAATAGTCTTTATCAACATTTTCCCCATTACAACTATTGTAGGTTTTCATGCAAACATAGGGCAAGCTTTCCGCATTAGGTAGAGAAAAAGATGAAGAAAGGACACTATTATCCTTTAATTTTATTTATTTGAATTCGTTAACCATCTTCCATATTTAGCATATTTATAAGGTAGATATAAGCTATGAAAAGATTTTATAATTCACGTTCAGAGATACGAGGAAAAATATTTTTTCCAAGTTGAAAATATATTTCCGGAAATAAGAATAGTAATTTAGACGTTTATATACCGTCGGAAAACCAAAGATTTCAGGAAAAATAATATTTAATAAATAGAGTCGTAGAGATTAATGAAGAATAACCAAAAACATATAAATGAAAGGTCTATTGAGATTTTTACCGTTTCGCCATTCTGTTAAATCTTTTTATATCATTATAATATTTAAATTTTTAATTTTACTTAACCTAACTTAACTTGACTTAATGAGCCTTCCAATCGACAAAATGACTAACTCCATAAAATCATTCACAGTATTTTCAATATTTCTATAACAATTTAGCATTGAATAAATGGTTAAGAGCAGAATGTAAATTTTAGTAAACTATTATATTTCTGTTTTTTTAGTGTTTTGGTCCTGCTTTAGCTTGTAAACCATTTTCATATGTTAATGTTTCCTGTGAGGTTGTCCTAAGTATCGTGTTTTGAAAAAAGGGAATTACCGTAGACTAGACCCTTCCGTGGCCTTGGTATGTATCATTTTTATCTTGAGACGATTTAAAACAGCTTTTTGATCTTGTAACGATGCGATATGTTCTGCAAATTCATGAGTTCTTTCGGTCTCGTTTCACACGATTTTGAGTGATTCA
The DNA here is from genome assembly GCF_000696795.3 of Halyomorpha halys. Classification (NCBI taxonomy): domain Eukaryota; kingdom Metazoa; phylum Arthropoda; class Insecta; order Hemiptera; family Pentatomidae; genus Halyomorpha; species Halyomorpha halys. Next base: position 391,181 of record NW_027108234.1, read on the forward strand.
CGTACCGTTTTCTGTCCATTTGTTTTTATTGCTCACTCATTCGGTTTTTAATTGTTTAAAGTATTTCATTTTGTAATATGAGAAAATCCTAATATTCTACAGATATATCGATAACTCAGTCCTTTATGTAAAGTTGAATAATTTCATCTTCAAAAATAGAACTTGAGTCTTTTTTTTTTTAATTTCCTTTCTATAACGAACAATATGCCCTTCTGTGTGTGGTATTTGAATAAGGAATTACGACTTAGGTGAAAAATAAGATTAAATAATAAGCTAGCAATTTATTATATGCATTAAATATTAAAAATAAATAACTTATTATGTTTGTTTCATAATTTGTAAGTAAAAACAGCGAACGAACAGATAATTACTTTATTAAAAGATGATAGACACTGGAGTGCACAATATATTCTTTATTGTCTTATCAAGCGAAGAGAAAAGAAATCACAACTAGTGAAACATTAATTATCGACTTTGAGGTAGGACTAAGACGAAAGATCACAGAGGCGTGGCTCCCAGAGGGCGCTAGGCTCTCACAGTCATTTGATCAGCATGGCTCAGTCCAACCATTCGTCCCTTCATCAAGGCTCGGTGAGTTCTCTAGTACGTCGATGTATTTGCAAAATAAATTTTATTTTATTTGTTTAACTTATATTTGCAATAATATTACAGGACAGAAGCAAATTTAAATAAATATTTTTTATGACAATATTTTTCACATTAGTTAGTATGAAGTAGAAGCTAGAAATAAATAAAAACCTCATTTCAAATGCTTAGTTATTACTTATGAAGCTTTTAAGCAGTATAGCATATATTGACATGATATACGAAAAATAAATAAATAAATACATGAAAATACCATTAAATATGTGCGATATTAAATTCATGATTACAGACAACCACTAACTTCTACAAGAAAATTATACATGAAGATATAAAATATTTTTCAATGAAATTTCAAAATGCCCTAGGTCAGTAACCAATGACTGGGATAACAAGGAAAAATAACTTTTTCAAAACTTAAATATGTTTATTTTGAGTTCAGTAGAATCACATTATTCTATTTATGTTGCACATTCTGCTTTTAGTTTTAATAAGTTTTACCATCAGTTTTACAGCTTGATCTCTTTTTAAAGTAACAGAAATTAAGAATATATTTTTGTTGAGCAATTGTGGCTTTAAAGTATATATATTATTTTTAGATATTCACAAACAAGGTTTACATATACGTTACGTAGGTAAACGTTTTATTTCACAGTATACCTCAGCCTATTACATAAATGGGCAGCTTAAAAATTACATTTTCTATTCCATTTCATTTGTTTTATAATTTTAATTTTTTAAATTTAATTATAAATTGTAAGAGGGGTTAGTGTACTTTATCAACTGGTAAATTTGATAGAAAATATGGACAAAGCCGTTACTTTCTATATCGGAAATAAAAGGGTAATGTCACAGAGTTCTATTACTCAAATACATTTATATTTTGTTATAAATTATTTATATTGCAATATAAATGTATTGTAGCAAAAAATAAACAGCAAATATTACTTTTTTGAGCAAATGTTTTGGATTTCTTATTCATTCTTCCATGCGCTTGCACTCTGCACAGTAAACATTGTCTATTGTCCTATCGCCTAAACAGCGGCAAATGTCAAGAAACCAAAGGGTAAGCTGAAGTACTCTATCATAAATGTACAATAGCCTCCCGTACTTATTTAATGGTTTGGTGAAAGTGACCAAATATAGTGTTATAGTCTTATAGTGTTTTTGTATTGATAAACTTAAAATATTGCGTTGGCTCCATCTGGAACTAAAAATTCAATTTTTTTCATCCAATAAATATTGTCATGGACATGAATTAAGGCCCGTTTCCGCTGAGCGCTGACCGCTCCTGTCCAGCAAGGTGCCGGTGTAGATCTCTATCGGACATTTATTTCCAATTTCTTTGCATGACGGGTGAAGAGAAGGATTAGAAGTTTAGTATGAATTCTAAATAAACGATTTATTTTAAAGAATTGATTACTTATAACCTATATTTATAAATCACAAACAATATAAAAGCGGAACGGAATCATTAAAGCAGATCTGAAAATAAAATTTGATGGATGCTAATGTCGATTTCCGAGGATCATATTGGGTAACCTGTGACCATCCCCAGTCATCAAACATTTGGAAAAATTCAAAAAATCAAATAATTAAATAAGTCAACATCTTTACGAGATAATATTTAATATTGTTTTATTAATTTAAAACTTCGAGATAGTTATTCAAAAATACTTTTTATTTCTCCTCTTTTTTTAATAGATGGCCGAGATTTGAACTTGATCAAACGTAATTTTGAATGAACACTTCACGAGGAACACCGTGGGGTGACCTGTGGCTTCGGAGCCAAATCTAAAAAAAAAAATAATAATTAGCCAACGTTAGTTGTTATTTCCATTCTTCTATTGGAAAATTACTAAATTAAATTTGTTGTTGTTTTATATGCGAAAATCACTAAGACCTATATTATGTTTTTGCGAATCGACTTGAAATAAAGTAATGATAGAATTTATTAATACAGAATTCTATCATTACTTTATTGTATGTTAACAACAAAACTACAATTCACTAATTTTCACTTTAGAGGGCTCTAGAAGTTTAACAGAAAAAAAATAGTAAACTAATTGTATGCGGTTACTTAGTGAAATCTAATGGTTTCCACCATTTTTCTTTATTATCAAATCTTTAATTTATAAAATTCTTTTATATTTAAAGTTGAAATTTTGTAGACATGATAAACAAACCAAATATATTTGTTGGCTTCTCGTGTGCTTTGAAAGGGGGTAAGATTATGGCTTGAAGGAAAGAGAACAGGAAGAATAGAAGAGGTAAGCTGGTAGGAAGAGTGAAGCTAGAAAGGCGGGCCTTATGGTGGGCCAGGGCGTGGCCGAGGAGTAGGGAAAGTGTACGAGCCAATCACTGACTGCCTTTTGTTTCAATTTAGATTTCAATTCCTATTAACCTCAACGTAAACCTAGCCTTTGTGAACATGGCCTTTTTGGCTTGTCTTTTAGTTTTAAGAGAGTAGGGTTATGCCATTCCCCCGAGTAATGCCACTTGACTATATAGTAACCCCAATACTAAATAATAAATTTTCTATTGATATAATTTTGAATTAGACATGGAGGAGAGTATTTACAGCATCAGCAATATTTCACGATAAATTTCCTTTAGGTATAACTCAGAAATGGACTAGGGGTCTAAAAAATACCGAATCCAGAAGCTATCTAAATAGTGTAGTAAAAAAAAGCTTGTAACTAATTCAAGACAGAGGTAGAGACGGATCCCATATGAGCAAGTGATGCAAAAAAGCGCAGACAGAAGCAAGTACCCGGTTGCATGGACTGAGATAAGGCAGGTGGAAGCATTCCCAGCACGGCATCTCCCCACCTCTCTTCTCCCCTTCACACCATCCCCACTTAGCCTCTTCGTGCTCCTTTACAAAAAAAAAATTCAATAACAAAACTAGAAATAGTTTTAATATTTACGGTAGATATCATACCTTAGCAGATTTTAGACAAAAGGGCTGACTCCTCGTAAAGTATTCGAAATCTATAGGTCTAAAAGTCAAATTTAGCAATTTTGTTTGAATAATCTAATAATTTTTTCAAAAACTTTTATTAGAATGAACTAATGGTTTATACCAAAGAACGAGGGAATAAAATTCTATTATATTCTCACAGATGAAAAGAAAACAATTATATAAATAAATACTTAAACTAAAGGGATCAGTCCTTCCATACAAACTCCCTAACCATTCAACCCATTAGTTTCTAATCTTGCTTCCTCTTTTATTCCGGACAATCCTCCGAGGCGTCTGAAAAGAAGATGGCCTCGAGACCTTATATTGTAAAAATGTTTTTACAGTGCTACTAATGGGTAGTTTCTCTACACGCTTGTACCATACCATTATGATTTCCTCAAATTTACTTGATGTATTTTATGTACAGTTATAAGTATCAATAAATACATTTTTAAAAAACTTAAAGGGAAGAGGAGAAATGAACTCTATAACAACGTTTGGGAGAGCGGTTTAACAAGACAGGATATTTTAGAAAATCACAATGTTTCATCACGATCTGTCCTATAAATTAGATGGGGTGGGTTTAATAGCTTGATGATGATTTTTAATTTGAAATGTTGAGAGTAAGAGAACGATGGTCAACTGAAGGTAAACTGTAGCATTAATAAAAAAATATTTAATGTTTTGGCTTGTTTCTAATTTTCATCAAATCAAATTATAATGCTGAAATATTATTAGTTGACCGTAGGTAATTAATTATTGGAAGATAGGCAGAGTGGCCCTCAAAAAAGGTACTCAAACATTCAAACCAGTTTTTTCTTATTGCGCAATGTTTTAAATTGCGTGAAGCTTTTTCCATTTGTAGGACAACTTTTGAGAAAGCGATTCTGCAAGATATTTGAAAAAATCCCGAAGTTAAAAATACAATTATTTCTGTGCTTGCTATTAATTATAATGCTAGTCAACTATATTTATACTCTTCGTTACTTTATTTCTTTATTATACAAATTTTTATGTTTTACTCTCATCGTTCTTCACAATGTTTGGAGCTTGTCCTCATTCAGACCAGATGGAGCCCTCCAATCTTCCTACAATTAAATCATGTTATACATTTTTTAAATGTATATATTTGACTTGATTGGAAGACTTTTATATTTCTGACAATTCGAACTTAAAACTGCTTTTTTTTTTTTGTGGGAATGACCTTTATACAGTTGAATAATAAATTAAACAAACAATTAAATAATTGTTGAAAGGTTATTCAAATCAATTGATACCATTAACATCTTGAGTGATATTTGGAAATTATGATCAATAAAGATTCCATAGTCTAAAATTTTGCGAAAATGATTTATCACAACCGATAGCTGCCGGCCTCTGGGAATAATTTCGATGAAGCATGGAACGATGCGTGACGCCTGGCATTAATGGAGTAATTCACAAAAGTTGATACCCCTGAATGCTAGTACAGAGTGATGGCATTCGAGAAGATTAGCTAAACTTTCAAGTTCTAACATTCTGAAAGTGCAATTTTAAGGTTTACAGTACTCTACAAACTACTGTAGAAACAAACGCAGATAATTGTTTTGAAGTGAAAGTTAGCGCAAGGCAGTATAATTTGACTCATTGTAGTTATAATAGAATCAATTTATTCTATTCTATATTTACACTTTCATAATAAATAAGGTTAAATGATACTCAGAGTGAAGATGGCTGTAAGTCAAAGAGGCATTGACGGATCATGAAAGCTGTGGAGTGGCTGATCCTATGGTATAGGAGCCTGATACTTACAATCCAGCCCATGTTTCCATAGAACATAGTAATGCAAATATTATTTTTTCCTAAGTTTCCGTATTTTGAAAATGAAAATAGAACACCTATCACTACGAAAATGTTTGCATATTTTTTTTTTCTTTCTAATTTCTTGGGACTGTTATTTCTTATTTTTAGTATCTAAGAAAAACTATGTGAAAATTTAATTTGTTAACTACTTGTCACTTTTAGCAACTTATAATGAATGTTAACGAAGAATGTGAAATATAGTTGTACAAAAGGGAAATTTTCTCTCGGAGTTTTTTATGGAGACTAAGAATAAGATGTAAAAACCCCAAGGAAAAGTTGTCACAGAAAATAAACGAATAATTGTGAATGAGCTAAATTTTTGAAAAAAATTTCAAAAATACTTTAAGGAGTATGTTTGTAAATATATTTTAACAGGGGTAAGATAAAAACGGCCCAATAGAATTGGCCGAAACGTTAGAAAACTGTGAAATATATGTAGAAAATATATAATTATACTAAAATTATAATAAGTTTTTCTTATTATTATATAGTTTTATATTAAAATAATGTGGGCTCACTGTGGTTCATAAGGTTTTTTTTCCTTAGTCTTTGTGAGATAGATTATTTTATTTATAAGCATTACTTTGGACTAGGTTTCCTTTCCAAGGCTACCGGGTAAAAACGTTTTCTGAGTTTTATTTTTAGCTCTGAAGTCCTCTTTCTTCAAGACCGCCTTAAAGATTTACCTAAGTGATTAAAAGAAAAGTAAAAAAGTTTGAATTTTCAATTCGCTGAAACCCCTCCTTCGAAACTTTTACTGGTTGCATGTTGATTGGGGCATGATTGTTGAAAGTTGCCAGTAATCCCAGTTAAAGCTAAATTTGCTATCAGAATAGTGTGAGAACTAATTTAAACTTAAGCATGAGCTAAATATCGATCCAGGCGATAGTGTGGGTTTTGTTTCTGATTAAAATTGAAACACGATGAGCAATAACGCTTTAAAGTTATGAAACTACTAGTTAATGATGGGTCAGGAACTTCGTAGAACTATTATTTAGAGGATGGTGCACAGTGAAATTTCCCCATAATTTTGACCACATTAATGAAATATTTTAATTGTTCACTTTTTTATTTAAATTTGTGTATTGCTAGTGATGACATTTTATAACAATAACTTTTTTTTTTCTAACACGACATCAATAAAATCTTTATTTCTTAATTTAAAAGGTTCGTTCATCTTTAACTAAGGAGGGTTGTGAAATTTAAGATTTTGAGGTCCTCCATATCTCTATTTTCTCCAAAGGTCTCCATTTTTTCAACAACTATGGGTTATTAATTGAAATAAACAATATTCTAATAAAATGGGTCTGTCATAATTGAGTATTAATTTTTTATTTTATTTATTTATTCATATTTATGACTGTATAAAAAAATACAACCAGTAAATTTGATCATAATGACATAATGATATGATACAGGATGTAGAGAAACTACCCAGTAGTAGAACTCTAAAAACAGTTTACAATATAAGAAGGTCA